>NW_027057353.1:0-4000 GCF_011386835.1 Chrysemys picta bellii
GGAATGAATGTTTCATGTTTAGCAATTGTCACGACGGGATCTCTGCCAAATGCCAAGCCCTCTATTCGATTTGCATTGGGCGGACGATCCAGGAGACATTCGTTCTAGCAGAGATAGGGAGTGAAAGGCACATGTTTATCAAATTGAACGAAGATATCTCTGACAAATAGCTGCGAAAGGCATTTGGAGGATAATGCCTGGAAATATTCGTGCCTAGGTGTCCTCTGGAATGAATGTTTCATGTTTAGCAATTGTCACGAACCGATCTCTGCCAAATGGCTAGCAATGCATGGTAATCACAGTTGCAGGAGAATTCCATGAGAAATACATGGCTAGCTATGATCTGGAATCAATGTCTTATGTTTAGCTATATTCACCAAGGAATCTCTGCCATATGCCCAGCAGTACTCTGTAATGGCATTGGCAGCATTATGCCATGGGAAATTCGTCACTAACTATTGAATGGAATGAATGCTTCGTGTTTAGCAAGTGTCACGAAAGGCTCTCTGCTAAATGCCCAGCTCTCTAACCGATTTGCATTCGGAGGACGATTCCAGGAGACATTCGTCCCTAGCAGAGATGGGGAGTGAAAGGCACCTGTGTATCAAAGTGAACGAAAGGGTCTCTGACAAATAGCCAGCACTGCCTGCGAAAGGCTTTTGGAGGATAATTCCTGGAGCTATTCGTGCGTGGGTGTGCTCTGGAATGAATGTTTCATGTTTAGCAATTGACACGAATAGATCTGTGCCAAATTGCCACCAGTGCATGCGAATGGCATTTGGAGGACGATCCCAGGAGAAATTCATCCCTAGCAGTTATCTGGATTCAGTTTCTCCTCTTTAGGCGCTGTCACAAACGAAACTCGTGGAAATGCAGAACAGGTCATCCGACTGGCATTTGGAGGCTAATTCCTGGAGAATGTCGTGCCTAGGTATGATCTGGAATGAACGGCTCAAGTTTAGCAATTTTCACGAAGGAATCACGGTCAAATGGCCAGCAATGCATCCTAATGACAGTTGCAGGAGAATTCCATGAGAAATACATGCCTAGCTATGATCTGTAATCAATGTCTTATGTTCAGCTATATTCACCAAGGAATCTCTGCCGTATGCCCAGCAGTACTCTGTAATAGCATTTGCAGCATTATTCCATGGGAAATTCGTCACTAGCTATGAAATGGAATGAATGTTTCATGTTTAGCAATTGTGCCGAAGGGATCTCTGCCAAATGCCCAGCTCTCTATCCGATTTGCCTTGGAGGACGATCCAGGAGACATTCGTTCCTAGCAGAGATGGGGAGTGAAAGGCACATGTTTATCAATTTGAACGAAGGTTTCGCTGACAAATAGCCAGCACTGCCTTCGAAAGGCATATGGAGGATACTTCCTGGAGATATTCGTACCTAGGTGTCCTCTGGAATGAATGTTTCATGTTTAGCAATTGTCACGAAAAGATCTCTGCCAAATACCTAGCTCTCTAGCCGATTTGCTTTTGGAGGACGATCCAGGAGACATTCGTCCCTAGCAGAGATGGGGAGTGAAAGGCACATGTTTATCAATTTGAACGAAGGTATCGCTGACAAATAGCCAGCACTGCCTTCGAAAGGCATATGGAGGATACTTCCTGGAGATATTCGTGCCTAGGTGTCCTCTGGAATGAATGTTTCATGTTTAGCAATTGACACGAATGGATCTGTGCCAAATTGCCACCAGTGCATGAGAATGGCATTTGGAGGACGATCCCAGGAGAAATTCATCCCTAGCAGTTATCTGGATTCAGTTTCTCCTCTTTAGGCGCTGTCACAAACGAAACTCGGGGAAATGCAGAACAGGTCATCCGACTGGCATTTGGAGGCTAATTCCTGGAGAATGTCGTGCCTAGGTAAGATCTGGAATGAACGGCTCATGTTTAGCAATTTTCACGAAGGGATCTCTGCCAACTGGCTAGCAATGCATCCTGATGACAGTTGCAGGAGAATTCCACGAGAAACACATGCCTAGCTATGATCTGGAATCAATGTCTTATGTTTAGCTATATTCACCAAGGCATGTCTGCCAAATTCCCAGCAGTACTCTGTAATAGCATTTGCAGCATTATTCCATGGGAAATTCGTCACTAGCTATGAAATCGAATGAATGTTTCATGTTTAGCAATTGTCCCGAAGGGATCTCTGCCAAATGCCCAGCTCTCTATCCGATTTGCCTTGGAGGACGATCCAGGAGACATTCGTTCCTAGCAGAGATGGGGAGTGAAAGGCACATGTTTATCAATTTGAACGAAGGTATCGCTGACAAATAGCCAGCACTGCCTTCGAAAGGCATATGGAGGATACTTCCTGGAGATATTCGTACCTAGGTGTCCTCTGGAATGAATGTTTCATGTTTAGCAATTGTCACGAAAGGATCTCTGCGAAATGCCCAGCTCTCTATCCGATTTGCATTCGGAGGACGATTCCAGGAGACATTCGTCCCTAGCAGAGATGGGGAGTGAAAGGCACCTGTGTATCAAAGTGAACGAAAGGGTCTCTGACAAATAGCCAGCACTGCCTGCGAAAGGCTTTTGGAGGATAATTCCTGGAGCTATTCGTGCGTGGGTGTGCTCTGGAATGAATGTTTCATGTTTAGCAAGTGACACGAATGGATCTGTGCCAAATTGCCACCAGTGCATGCGAATGGCATTTGGAGGACCATCCCAGGAGAAATTCATCCCTAGCAGTTATCTGGATTCAGTTTCTCCTCTTTAGGCGCTGTCACAAACGTAACTCGGGGAAATGCAGACCAGGTCATCCGAATGGCATTTGGAGGCTAATTCCTGGAGAATGTCGTGCCTAGGTATGATCTGGAATGAACGGCTCATGTTTAGCCATTTTCACGAAGGGATCTCTGCCAACTGGCTAGCAATGCATCCTAATGACAGTTGCAGGAGAATTCCACGAGAAATACATGCCTAGTTATGAGCTGGAATGAATGTCTTATGTTCAGCTATATTCACCAAGGCATGTCTGCCAAATTCCCAGCAGTACTCTGTAATAGCATTTGCAGCATTATTCCATGGGAAATTCGTCACTAGCTATGAAATGGAATGAATGTTTCATGTTTAGCAATTGTCCCGAAGGGATCTCTGCCAAATGCCCAGCCCTCTATCCGATTTGCATTGGGAGGACGATACAGGAGACATTCGTTCTAGCAGAGATAGGGAGTGAAAGGCACATGTTTATCAATTTGAACGAAGATATCTCTGACAAATAGCTGCGAAAGGCAGTTGGAGGATAATTCCTGGAAATATTCGTGCCTAGGTGTCCTCTGGACATGCTAGCTATGAAATGGAATGAATGTTTCATGTTTAGCAATTGTCCCGAAGGGATCTCTGCCAAATGCCCAGCTCTCTTTCCGATTTGCCTTTGGAGGACGATCCAGGAGACATTCGTCCCTAGCAGAGATGGGGAGTGAAAGGCACATGTTTATCAATTTGAACGAAGGTATCGCTGACAAATAGCCAGCACTGCCTTCGAAAGGCATATGGAGGATACTTCCTGGAGATATTCGTGCCTAGGTGTCCTCTGGAATGAATGTTTCATGTTTATCAATTGTCACGAAAGGATCTCTGCCAAATGCCCAGCTCTCTATCCGATTTGCCTTTGGAGGACGATCCAGGAGACATTCGTCCCTAGCAGAGATGGGGAGTGAAAGGCACCTGTGTATCAAAGTGAACGAAAGGGTCTCTGACAAATAGCCAGCACTGCCTGCGAAAGGCTTTTGGAGGATAATTCCTGGAGCTATTCGTGCGTGGGTGTGCTCTGGAATGAATGTTTCATGTTTAGCAATTGACACGAATGGATCTGTGCCAAATTGCCACCAGTGCATGCGAATGGCATTTGGAGGACCATCCCAGGAGAAATTCATCCCTAGCAGTTATCTGGATTCAGTTTCTCCTCTTTAGGCGCTGTCACAAACGAAACTCGGGGAAATGCAGAACAGGTCATCCGAATGGCATTTGGAGGC
>NW_027057354.1:0-4000 GCF_011386835.1 Chrysemys picta bellii
TAATGGCATTGGCAGCATTATTCCATGGGAAATTCGTCACTAGCTATGAAATGGAATGAATGTTTCATGTTTAGCAATTGTCCCGACGGGATCTCTGCCAAATGCCCAGCCCTCTATCCGATTTGCATTGGGCGGACGATCCAGGAGACATTCGTTCTAGCAGAGATAGGGAGTGAAAGGCACATGTTTATCAATTTGAACGAAGATATCTCTGACAAATAGCTGCGAAAGGCATATGGAGGATAATTCCTGGAAATATTCGTGCCTAGGTGTCCTCTGGAATGAATGTTTCATGTTTAGCAATTGTCACGAACCGATCTCTGCCAAATGGCTAGCAATGCATGCTAATGACAGATGCAGGAGACTTCCGTGAGAAATACATGGCTAGCTATGATCTGGAATCAATGTCTTATGTTTAGCTATATTAACCAAGGAATCTCTGCCGTATGCCCAGCAGTACTCTGTAATGGCATTTGCACCACAATTCCATGGGAAATTCGTCACTAGCTATGAAATGGAATGAATGCATCATGTTTAGCAAGTGACACGAACGGATCGCTGCCAAATTACCAGCAGTGCATCCTAATGACATTTGGAGGAGGATACAATGAAGAAGTCGTTGTTAGCTATGACCTGTAACATGTAAATCTCATGTTTAGGAATTGTCACGAACGGATCTCTGCCAAATTACCAGCAGTGCATCCTAATGACATTTGGAGGAGGATACAATGAAGAAGTCCTTGTCAGCTATGACCTGTAATGAATATCTCATGTTTAGGAATTGTCACGAACGTATCTCTACCAAATTGCCACCAGTGCATCCGAATGGCACTTGGAGGACGATCCCAGGAGAAATTCATCCCTAGCAGTTATCTGGATTCAGTTTCTCATCTTTAGACGCTGTCACAAACGAAACTCGGAGAAACGCCCAGCAGGTCATCCGACTGGCATTTGGAGGCTAATTCCTGGAGAAAGTCGTGCCTAGGTGTAATCTGGAACGAACGGCTCACGTTTAGCAATTGTCACGAAGGGATCTCTGCCAACTGGCTAGCAATGCATCCTGATGACAGTTGGAGGAGAATTCCACGAGAAACACATGCCTAGCTATGATCTGGAATCAATGTCTTATGTTTAGCTATATTCACCAAGGCATGTCTGCCAAATTCCCAGCAGTACTCTGTAATAGCATTTGCAGCATTATTCCATGGGAAATTCGTCACTAGCTATGAAATGGAATGAATGTTTCATGTTTAGCAATTGTCCCGACGGGATCTCTGCCAAATGCCCAGCCCTCTATCCGATTTGCATTGGGAGGACGATCCAGGAGACATTCGTTCTAGCAGAGATAGGGAGTGAAAGGCACATGTTTATCAATTTGAACGAAGGTATCTTTGACAAATAGCTGCGAAAGGCATTTGGAGGATAATGCCTGGAAATATTCGTGCCTAGGTGTCCTCTGGAATGAATGTTTCATGTTTAGCAATTGTCACGAACCGATCTCTGCCAAATGGCTAGCAATGCATGGTAATCACAGTTGCAGGAGAATTCCATGAGAAATACATGGCTAGCTATGATCTGGAATCAATGTCTTATGTTTAGCTATATTCACCAAGGAATCTCTGCCATATGCCCAGCAGTACTCTGTAATGGCATTGGCAGCATTATGCCATGGGAAATTCGTCACTAACTATTGAATGGAATGAATGCTTCGTGTTTAGCAAGTGTCACGAAAGGCTCTCTGCTAAATGCCCAGCTCTCTAACCGATTTGCATTCGGAGGACGATTCCAGGAGACATTCGTCCCTAGCAGAAATAGGGAGTGAAAGGCATCTGTGTATCAATGTGAACGAAAGGGTCTCTGACAAATAGCCAGCAGTGCCTGCGAAAGGCATTTGGAGGATAATTCCTGGAGATATTTGTGACTAGCTGTGATCTGGAATGAATGATTCATATATGATAATTTTCACGAAGGGATCTCTGCCAAATACCTAGCAATGCATCCTAATGACAGTTACAAGAGAATTCCGTGAGAAATTTTTGCATACCTATGATCTGGACTCAATGTCTTATCTTCAGCTATACTCACAAAGGCATGTCTGCCAAATGCCCAGCAGTACTCTGTAATGGCATTGGCAGCATTATTCCATGGGAAATTCGTCACTAGCTATGAAATGGAATGAATGTTTCATGTTTAGCAATTATCCCAGAGGGATCTCTGCCAAATGCCAAGCCCTCTATCCGATTTGCATTTGGCGGACGATCCAGGAGACATTCGTTCTAGCAGAGATAGGGAGTGAAAGGCACATGTTTATCAATTTGAACGAAGATATCTCTGACAAATAGCTGCGAAAGTCATTTGGAGGATAATTCCTGGAAATATTCGTGCCTAGGTGTCCTCTGGAATGAATGTTTCATGTTTAGCAA
Source organism: Chrysemys picta bellii (assembly GCF_011386835.1). Classification (NCBI taxonomy): domain Eukaryota; kingdom Metazoa; phylum Chordata; order Testudines; family Emydidae; genus Chrysemys; species Chrysemys picta. The sequence goes on from NW_027057354.1 coordinate 2,424, forward strand.
TTGTCACGAACCGATCTCTGCCAAATGCCTAGCAATGCATGCTAATGACAGATGCAGGAGAATTCCGTGAGAAATACATGGCTAGCTATGATCTGGAATCAATGTCTTATGTTCAGCTATATTAACCAAGGAATCTCTGCCATATGCCCAGCAGTACTCTGTAATGGCATTTGCACCACAATTCCGTGGGAAATTCGTCACTAGCTATGAAATGGAATGAATGCATCATGTTTAGCAAGTGACACGAACGGATCGCTGCGAAATTACCAGCAGTGCATCCTAATGACATTTGGAGGAGGATACAATGAAGAACTCGTTGTTAGCTATGACCTGTAATGAATATCTCATGTTTAGGAATTGTCACGAACGGATCTCTACCAAATTGCCACCAGTGCATCCGAATGGCACTTGGAGATCGATCCCAGGAGAAATTCATCCCTAGCAGTTATCTGGTTCAGTTTCTCGTCTTTAGACGCTGTCACAAACGAAACTCGGAGAAACGCCCAGGAGGTCATCCGAATGGCATTTGGAGGCTAATTCCTGGAGAAAGTCATGCCTAGGTGTAATCTGGAACGAACTGCTCACGTTTACCAATTGTCACGAAGGGATCTCTGCCAACTGGCTAGCAATGCATCCTGATGACAGTTGCAGGAGAATTCCACGAGAAACACATGCCTAGCTATGATCTGGACTCAATGTCTTATGTTCAGCTATACTCACCAAGGCATGTCTGCCAAATGCCCAGCAGTACTCTGTAATAGCATTTGCAGCATTATTCCATGGGAAATTCGTCACTAGCTATGAAATGGAATGAATGTTTCATGTTTAGCAATTGTCCCGAAGGGATCTCTGCCAAATGCCCAGCTCTCTTTCCGATTTGCCTTTGGAGGACGATCCAGGAGACATTCGTCCCTAGCAGAGATGGGGAGTGAAAGGCACCTGTGTATCAAAGTTGACGAAAGGGTCTCTGACAAATAGCCAGCACTGCCTGCGAAAGGCATATGGAGGATACTTCCTGGAGATATTCGTGCCTAGGTGTCCTCTGGAATGAATGTTTCATGTTTAGCAATTGTCACGAAAGGATCTCTGCCAAATGCCCAGCCCTCTATCCGATTTGCATTGGGAGGACGATCCAGGAGACATTCGTTCTAGCAGAGATAGGGAGTGAAAGGCACATGTTTATCAATTTGAACGAAGATATCTCTGACAAATAGCTGCGAAAGGCATTTGGAGGATAATTCCTGGAAATATTCGTGCCTAGGTGTCCTCTGGACATGCTAGCTATGAAATGGAATGAATGTTTCATGTTTAGCAATTGTCCCGAAGGGATCTATGCCAAATGCCCAGCTCTCTTTCCGATTTGCCTTTGGAGGACGATCCAGGAGACATTCGTCCCTAGCAGAGATGGGGAGTGAAAGGCACATGTTTATCAATTTGAACGAAGGTATCGCTGACAAATAGCCAGCACTGCCTTCGAAAGGCATATGGAGGATACTTCCTGGAGATATTCGTGCCTAGGTGTCCTCTGGAATGAATGTTTCATGTTTAGCAATTGTCACGAAAGGATCTCTGCCAAA
>NW_027057355.1:0-4000 GCF_011386835.1 Chrysemys picta bellii
GGAAAAGGTAAAATGAAAAGGACAAACCCTAATGTCCCCAGTGATTCCACAGGACAAAATCCCAGGTGGGCTATAAAATTCTGCCACCTTGAAATAGTCTTATACATGCCTAGAATTCAGCTGGCACCAGATGGATCAGACTGAGCAGCTTCCAAAACCTCTCCGAGGCTCTAACTTTCTGAACAGGCACATCTGGTTTCTAGTAAAACCAGTAAAAGGAAAGGAGAAAACTCGAAAGAGGTTCCTCCTCGCACTCACCTAGGTGAACCCTAATAGTCTCTCAAAGAGAGACCTTGAGAAGGAGAATTGCTGAAGCTAAGCCACAGGGGTCTACGAGGTTTTCCTGGTTCTGCGACCCTATCCTGCCTGGCTGATGTCAGCATCTCTCTCTGAGGTCACCACCTCCCTAACACCTTTGACCAATAGGCTGAGATCCTGCAAAAGGCCTTTGTGATGTCACTGCCACACCCACCCATCCCCTGAAGTGCTATTGTCCTACCGCTCACCAGACACTTTCAAGGTCTGAGCTACTCCCTGTGGATCACGCCACTCAATGCCTGTTCATTCTAGGAAGCAAGCCGGCTAGACAGTAAAACATCAGAGGCTGTTCCCAACGCTACACTCAGTTTTAAAAAAATTAGTAGACTTTATGGCCAGAAGAGACCTTTAGAGCATCTCATCTAACCCCCTGCATATCATGGGCTTCCTGTATAGCACAACAGTTACTTTTTTGGAAAACACATTCCAGAAAGGCATCTAGTCTTCATTCATTGACATCAAGAGATAGAGAATCCACCACTTTCCCTTTTAGTGAGTGCCAGGGGGCTCCATTTCCCCTTCCACTAGTTCCCCATTTACAGTGAGACAGAGCAGTACCTGCAGCAGGGAGCGGGAGTTGCTGAAAGACTCAGAGGCACAACCCCTGCAGTGTCTCAGGCACCTGGCGCAAGTGCCGGATGATGCAGACCTGGTGCATCACTTTGGCCGTGACGTCCTCCTCCTGCAAGGGAACCAGAACCTGTCACAGACTCAAACGCCCCGAGGAATCAGGGGGAATTAAGGGCCCCTGGAACCAGCAGTATTTCCACTCAGCACCTGACCACCACTGAGGGATAAATTCACCTCCTGAACCCCAGAATGGAGTCTTCTTGTCCTTTCTAGTAACCTCCAGTGCCAAATCCCCTCCTTGAAGGGTGAGCGGCTGCTACCTCCCTCTCAGTGCCCTTGACAGCTGTTCCACCTCCAAACCACAGCTCAAGTTATCAGAACACTCTTCTCCACCCCCACCTAGGTTGGCCAGGGAGGCGGCTCTAGCAGGGGGGGCAGGAGGGATTCTGCCAGCAGTGAAGTGGGTTCCGGGGAGGTTGAGATCTTGCCCCAAGTCATCCCAGACACCAATGCTAATCCACACGATGGCAGCATCTAGTGTCAGTGGAGTCCAAGCACTATTTCAACCACACAGGTTTGGATGAACTCCCCACAAGGGGAGGTGAAGAGCACCCCAAGCAACACACACACACACACAAACCACTCCTGGTGGTGGGAGGGGAACAGGAGAAAGGACAAAAGAAGTAAGAGATGAAGAGAAAGGAAGGAAGGAGGGAGGAAAAGGTAAAACGAAAAGGACAAACACTAATGTCCCCAGTGATTCTACGGGACAAAATCACAGGGAGGGAATAAAATTCTGCCACCTTGAACTAGTGTTTTCCATGCCTAGAATTCAGCTGGCACCAGGTGGATCAGACTGAACAGGATACAAACTTCTCCGAGTCACTTACTTTCCTCAAAGAGAGACCTCAAGGAGGAGACTTGCTGAAGCAAAGCAACAGGGGTCTCTGAGGTTTCCCTGGCCCTCATGTCAGCATCTCTCTCTGATGTCAGCATCTCTCTCTGAGGTCACCACCTCCCTAACACATTTGACCAATAAGCTGAGGTCCTGCAAAAGGCTTTTGTGATGTCACTGCCACACCCACCCATCCTCTGAAGTGCTAATGTCCTGATTCTGGCCTGACACTTTGAAGGTTTGAGCTACTCTCTGTGGATCACCCCACTCAATGCGCCCTCATTCTAGGAAGCAAGCCGGCTAGACAGTAAAACATCAGAGGCTGCTCCCAATGCTACACTCAGAGTTTCCAAAATTAGTAGACTTTATGGTCAGAAGAGACCTTTAGAGTATCTAGTCTAACCCCCTGCATATCATAGGCTTCCTCTATAGTACAATAGTTACTTTTTGGGCGCACACGTTCCAGAAAGGCATCTAGTTTCATTCAATGACATCAAGAGATGGAGAATCCACCACTTTCCCTTTTAGTGAATGCCAGGGGGCTCCATTTCCCCTTCCACTAGCTCCCCATTTACAATCAGCCAGAGCAGTACCTGCAGCAGGGAGCGGGAGTTCCTGAAGGCCTCAGAGGCGCAGCCCCTGCAGTGTCTCAGGCACCTGGCGCAAGTGCCGGATGATGCGGAGCTGGTGCATCACTCTGGCCATGACGTCCTCCTGCTGCAAGGGAACGAAAACCTGTCAGAGACTCAAACGCTCCGAGGAATCAGGAGGAATTAAGGGCAAATGGAACCAGCAGTATTTCCACCCAGCACCTGCCCACCACTGAGGGATGAATTCACCTCCTCAACCCCAGAATGGAGTCTTCTCCTTTCTAGTAACCTCCAGTGTCCACCCCCCTCCTTGTAGGGTGAGTTCCTGCTACCTCCCCCTCGGTGTCCTTGACAGCTGATCCAGGAGGGATTCTGGCAGCAGTGAAGTGGGTTGCGGGGAGGTTGAGATCTTGCCCCAAGTCATCCCAGACACTAATGCTAAGCCACACGATGGCAGCATCTAGTGTCAATGGTGTCCAAGCACTATTTCAACCCCACAGTTTTCGGTGAACTTCCCACAAAGGGCAACAGAGGGTCCTGTGGCACCTTTGAGACTAACAGAAGTACTGGGAGCATAAGCTTTCGTGGGTCAGAACCTCACTTCTTCCGATGCAAGTAATGGAAATCTCCAGAGGCAGGTATATATCAGTGTGGAGATAACGAGGTTAGTTCAATCAGGGAGGGTGAGGTGCTCTGCTAGCAGTTGAGGTGTGAACACCAAGGGAGGAGAAACTGTTTCTGTAGTTGGATAGCCATTCACAGTCTTTGTTTAATCCTGATCTGATGGTGTCAAATTTGCAGATGAACTGAAGCTCAGCAGTTTCTCTTTGGAGTCTGGTCCTGAAGTTTTTTTGCTGTAAGATGGCTACCTTAACATCTGCTATTGTGTGGCCAGGGAGGTTGAAGTGTTCTCCTACAGGTTTTTGTATATTGCCATTCCTGATATCTGACTTGTGTCCATTTATCCTCTTGCGTAGTGACTGTCCAGTTTGGACAATGTACATAGCAGGGGGGCATTGCTGGCATATGATGGCATATATAACATTGGTGGACGTGCAGGTGAATGAGCCGGTGATGTTGTAGCTGATCTGGTTAGGTCCAGTGATGGTGTTGCTGGTGTAGATATGTGGGCAGAGTTGGCATCGAGGTTTGTTGCATGGGTTGGTTCCTGAGTTAGAGTTGTTATGGTGCGATGCGTGGTTGCTGGTGAGAATATGCTTAAGGTTGGCAGGTTGTCTGTGGGCGAGGACTGGCCTGCCTCCCAAGGTCTGTGAAAGTGAGGGATCATTGTCCAGGATGGGTTGTAGATCACTGATAATGCGTTGGAGACGTTTAAGCTGAGGACTGTAGGTGATGGCCAGTGGAGTTCTGTTGGTTTCTCTTCTGGGCCTGTCTTGTAGCAGGAGTCTTCTGGGTACACGTCTGGCTCTGTTGATTTGTTTCTTTATTTCCTTGTGTGGGTATCGTAGTTTTGAGAATGCTTGGTGAAGATCTTGTAGGTGTTGGTCTCTGTCTGAGGGGTTGGAGCAGATGCGATTGTACCTCAGTGCTTGGCTGTAGAGGATGGATCGTGTGGTGTGACCGGGGTGGAAGCTGGAGGCATGAAGGTAGGCGTAGCGGTCGGTGG
>NW_027057356.1:0-4000 GCF_011386835.1 Chrysemys picta bellii
AGCATGTGAATAAAGTGATGATATCACTGTCTTACCCATTATTATGTACATTTTAAGCTTAAAAGAAATTATTAACTGCAGCAGATCTCATTTCTCACCCAACAGTGGGCATACCAGGACAAGCTACATTATCCAAGCTTTCTATATTTTCACTGTGCTACATTTGCTACACAGGTAAAGTGTGTGAAGGAGATGTGTGCAAGATTCTATCTTCTGTGGCTTCAGCTAAAACCATACTGTTGCTTTAAAGGGAAAAAGAACGGTTACTTACCTTCTGTAACTGTTGTTCTTCGAGATGTGTTGTTCACGTCCATTACACATTAGGTGTATGCGCGCCGCGTGCACGGAAGTTGGAAACTTTTTCCCTTAGCGGCTCCCGTCGGGCCGGCAGGGCCCCCTCCCTCCCGCCAGAGTGGCACCCCGCTCTAGGGTATATATATCCCTGCCGACCCGACCCCTCCGGTTCCTTCTTGCCGGAGACTCCGACAGAGGGGAAGGAGGGTGGGAAGTGTAATGGACTTGAACAACACATCTCGAAGAACAACAGTTACAGAAGGTAAGTAACCGTTCTTTCTTCTTCGAGTGATTGTTCACGTCCATTACACATTAGGTGATTCCCAAGCTTACCATTGGAGGTGGGTAGGAGTCAAGGTACAACTGACTGTAGCACAGCCCGTCCGACCACCGCGTCCTCTCTGGTCTGATGGTGGATCGCGTAGTGGGCTGTGAACGTATGTACGGACGACCAGGTGGCCGCTTTACAGATTTCCTGGATAGGGACCTGCGCCAAGAAGGCCGTTGAGGACACTTGGGCCCTAGTCGAGTGGGCCCGGATCTCTGGGGCCGGAACATTGGCGAGCTCATAACATGTGCGTATACAATGCACAATCCACGCCGATAAGCGCTGTGTCAAGATAGGCAGGCCTCTCATACGTTCCGCAATGGCAATAAACAGCTGAGGTGTTCTGCGGAACAACCTGGTCCGCTCCAGGTAAAACGCCAATGCCCTTCGAACATTGAGGGTATATAGGCTGCGGTGATGAGGGTCCGTATGGGGTTTAGGGAAGAACACCGGTAGACAAATGTCCTGTCCCATGTGAAACTGCGATACCACTTTCGGGAGGAATTTGGGGTGCGGCCTCAGTTGCACCTTATCCTTATGAAAAACTGTATAAGGGGGTTCTGAAGTGAGGGCCCTCAATTCCGATACCCTCCTGGCTGATGTGATGGCCACGAGAAACGCCACCTTCCACGAGAGGTGCATGAGGGAGCAAGTGGCTAGGGGTTCAAAGGGGGGCCCCATGAGCTTAGTTAGGACTAGGTTCAGACTCCACGCAGGGACCGGTGGGCGCAAGTAGGGAAACACCCTCTCCAGCCCCTTGAGGAATCGGGCTACCGTGGGGTTGGAGAACACTGACACTCCCAACTCTCCCGGATGGAATGCCGAAATGGCAGCTAAATGCACTTTAATCGAGGTGGGGGCAAGCCCCTGATGCTTGAGATGTAGTAAGTAGTCCAGGATCGACAGAACTGAGGCCTGTAGAGGCTGTATGTGCTGAGGCTCGCACCAGTGGGAGAACCTCTTCCATTTGGCCAGGTAGGTCTCTCTTGTGGAGGGCTTCCTACTACTAAGGAGAATTTGTTGAACCCGGTGAGAGCACATGTGTTCCGCATCGTTCAGCCAGAGAGATACCACGCCGTGAGATGTAGCGATGACAGGTTCGGGTGGAGCAGGCGACCCCTGTCTTGTGTGACTAGGTCACGATGGAGTGGGAGGATGATCGGGTCGGCTATGGACAATTCCAGCAGGGTCGTGAACCAATGCTGGCGTGGCCAGGCCGGGGCGATGAGTATAATTATCGCCCTGTCCCTGCAGGTCTTGAGGAGGACCTTGTGGATGAGCGGGAACGGAGGGAAGGCATACCTCAGGCTCCCTCCCCACGGAATCGTGAAGGCATCTGCCAATGATCCCGGGCTGAGGTTCTGAAATGAACAAAACTGAGGGCATTGACTGTTGTCCTTGATGGCGAAAAGATCCACCCAGGGAAAGCCCCACCTCCGGAAGATTGAATGCAGGACGTCCCGCCTCAACGCCCATTCGTGCATTTGGTAGGATCGGCTGAGGCGGTCCGCTAACCCGTTTTGGATCCCCGGGAGATACGTTGCAATGAGATGGATCGCATGGGCTATACAGAAGTCCCATAATTGGAGTGCCTCGCGACAGAGGGGAGAGGACCGGGACCCGCCCTGCTTGTTTATATAGAACATGGCGGTAGTGTTGTCCGTCAGGACTGCCACACTGTGACCTTCTATGGTGGTGTGGAAGGTCTGACAGGCGAGGCGAACCGCTCTTAGCTCCTTTAGATTGATGTGAAGCAAGCTGTCTTCCCTGGACCACAAGCCTTGGGTCCGCAGTTCCCCCAGGTGTGCCCCCCAACCCAGGTCCGATGCATCCATTACTAACGTCAGAGTGGGCTGTGGGGCAGTGAAGGGGATCCCTTCGCAGATCTGCTGTTGATCGAGCCACCAGCGGAGCGAGCCGAACACCCGATCCGGGATTGTCACCACCAGATCCAAGGGGTCTCTGTTGGGGCGGTACGTTTGGGTAAACCACAACTGCAAGGGCCGAAGCCTTAGGCGGGCATGCCTGACTACATGTGTGCAGGCTGCCATGTGCCCCAGGAGCTGCATGCAACACCTTGCCGTTGTCGTGGGGAACTTCTGGACTGAGCTTACAGCCCTCTGAATTGTCAGGAACCGCGACTCCGGGAGGCTTGCCCACGTGGTCACCGAGTCCAGGACTGCACCTATGAAGTCCAGTCTCTGTGTGGGGGCTAACGTGGACTTGGGTATGTTGACCAGGAGGCCGAGCCTGCCGAACATCTGTAGAGCCAGCGTCACATGAGAGCGGACCTCGGCCTCCGACCTGCCCGCGAGGAGCCAGTCGTCCAAGTACGGGAACACGCGCATCCTTCTTTTCCGAAGGAAGGCTGCTACCACGGACATGCATTTCGTGAATACTCATGGTGTTGATGCCAGGCCAAAAGGCAGGACCGTAAATTGGAAATGGCGCTGGTTGACGGTAAAGCGCAGGAACCGCCTGTGGGCCGGATTGATGGCGATGTGAAAATAGGCATCTTTCATATCGAGGGCAGCGTACCAATCCCCCGGATCCAGGGATGGGATAATAGTTCCAAGGGAGACCATACGGAAGCGCGTTCTGACCAGAAACTTGTTTAGGTCGCGCAGGTCCAAGATAGGAACTTGGGAATCAGGAAGTACCTGGAGTAGAATCCTTTTCCCCTTAGGTCTGGTGGGACTTCTTCCACTGCTCCTACTGTGAGAAGGGTCTGTACCTCCTGCATGAGAAGTTGCTCGTGAGAGGGGTCCCTGAAGAGGGACGGGGAAGGGGGATGGCAGGGAGGGGGCGAGGAAAACTGGAGGGTATAGCCCGCCTTCACTGTGCGCAGGACCCAGCGGTCCGATGTTATGCGCGACCATGCCCGGTAGAAATGGGACAGGCGGTCCTTGAAACTCAGAGGAGGATCCGGTATGAAATGTGGTACGCTGTCCTCGAGCGTAACTTCAAAAGCCTGGTTTGTTCCCTGGCTGCGGCTTGCTCTGGCCGTGACCTTGGCTTTGGTTAGGCGTATTGTTACGTCTCCTCCTGTTATCCCTGCCACGACGGCGGTACGGTTCGTGCCGAGGGCGAGGGTGGTACTGCCTCTGTGGTGGTTGAGGCTTAAAGGGCTTGCGCTGTGTCACTGGGGTATGCATTCCTAATGACTTTAGGGTTGCTCGCGAGTCCTTGAGGCTATGTAGCCTGGCGTCCGTTTGGTCTGAGAACAAGCCTGACCCTTCAAACGGGAGGTCCTGCAGGGTGGTCTGCACCTCTGGCAGAAGGTCTGAAGCCTGTAACCACGCCTCATCACTATCCCTGACGCAATCGTTCTAGCCGCTGCGTCGGCTGAATCGAGGGAGGCCTGCAATGAGGTCTTGG
>NW_027057357.1:0-4000 GCF_011386835.1 Chrysemys picta bellii
ATACTCCGTGACAACTGGTGGCAGCGGTGGGATCTACTGCACCCCGTGGACGGCGCTTCCTGCAGTAAGTGACTGGGGAGCAGTAAAACGAAGGGGGATTGACGGGGACCAGGCCTGCTGAAGAGTGGGAGAGAGACGGTTATTACCCCTGGGAGTGTGTGACCAGCGAGAAGGACTTTTGCAGTAACAGGGTCCCCCGTGGGATCACAGCGAGTGGTCCCAGGGGCGGAGGAGTCTGCAGCTCGACCCTGGCAGAGAGGTGGTGACCTCGAGAAGGGCTGGCACACTAGGGGGCCCCCTGCAAACTGTGGGGAGCTGTGAGCACACAGGCCGGTGAGTGGCCAGCAGGAAGATGTATGCCAAGCGGCTTAAGAGCGACCTGGTGGAGCTGTGCAAGCAGAGGCGGCTGCGCATTGGGAGGCTCACCAAAGAACAGCTCATCGCCCAGCTGGAGGCGGAAGATCGCGCGAATGAACTGATCCCTGTGTCTCAGGGAAGCAGCCTGGCAAATGCAGCGCAGGCACCAGTGTCTGTCCCAGCTGGGAGTGGTCAGCCGGCTGCTGAGGGCTTCCCGAGACCCCTCCTTCCTATGCCTAGGGGAAGGGTGGGGAGGAGCCCAGCAAATACCGAAGGCGCCGTGATCCCCCCGGCCAGCAGGGGGTCCCCCCGGCGAAGCCCGCCGGCCAGCAGAGGAGCCTCCCGGCGACGTTCGGCATCCGGGGAGCGGAATTGGCTGGAATGGGAGAAAGAGCTAAAACTGAGGGAGCTGGAGGATCGTGAACAACAGAGACAGCATGAAGAGAGACAGCATCAGCGTGAAGAGAGACAGCGTCAGCATGAACGGGAGGAGAAAGAGAGACAGCATCAGCGTGAACGGGAGGAGAATGAGAGACAAAGACAGCATGAAGAGAGACAGAGACAGGAGAATGAGAGACAGCGTCAGCATGAACTGGAACTGGCGAGACTGAGGGGCAGCGAACCCCCGGCTGCGGTGAGTGAGGGGGGACCCAGGACTGCACGGAGCTTTGATAAGTGCATCATGGCCCCATACAAGGAGGGGGAGGACATGGATGACTTCCTGGAGGCCTTTGAGACGGCCTGCGAGCTGCACCGGGTTGATCCCGCGGACAGACTCCGGGTCCTTACCCCCTTACTGGACCCCAAATCCGTGGCATTGTACCGCCAACTGGGAGAGGCAGAGAAAGGGGACTACGAACTATTCAAAAAGGCCCTGCTACGTGAGTTTGGGCTGACTCCTGAGATGTACCGGGGAAGGTTCCGGAGTCAAGATAAAACCCCTGAGATCTCATATCTGCAACTAGCCGTCCGCATGGAAAGATACGCCAGCAAGTGGGCTGGTGGGGCCCAGACGAAGGAGGACCTGATTAAACTGCTGGTACTGGAGCAACTGTATGAGCGGTGCCCATCCGACCTGAGGCTGTGGTTGGTGGACAGAAAGCCAGAGAACCCGCGACACGCCGGGCAGCTGGCTGATGAGTTTGTAAAGAGCCGGTCAGGGGGTGGCAGGGAGGAGCCCCAAAGGAACAGGCCCGCCGTGATGCAGAGAGAGAGTCACCCTGGGACCTCCCAAAGAGGGAATATGGGGAATCCCCTCCCACGGGGAATGCCCAGCGTCAGGGACAACCGACCGGCTCGAGGGGACCCACAGGACATGAGCTGCTATTACTGCGGCCGAAGAGGCCACGTTCGGGCCCAGTGCCCCAAGCTCAAGGACAGACTGAGCAGACCGAACCCGCATAGGGTTAACTTGGTAGAGGCCCAGACGGACGAGGGGCAGGCTTCTCACGCAAGAGGGGCTGGCAGCTTATCAACTGCTCAAGAGAGAGAAGGGCCCCAGGCCAGCTCCTCTAGGGGGCTGGATGCCCCAGACTCAGGGTTTTTGGTTTATACGGTGGGCGCGGGGCTGTCCCTCCGGAGAGAGTACCTTGTTCCCCTGGAGGTGGATGGGAGGAAGGTCAATGGATACTGGGATACGGGCGCAGAGGTGACGCTGGCCCGGCCCGAGGTGGTGGCCCCAGATCAGGTGGTGCCCAACTCCTACCTGACCCTGACGGGGGTGGGCGGAACACCAGTCAAAGTGCCCGTGGCAAGGGTACACCTGAAGTGGGGGGCCAAGGAGGGCCCCAAGGATGTGGGGGTACACCCGTATCTGCCCACTGAGGTATTGATGGGGGGGGACCTGGAGAACTGGCCAAGCAACCCCCAAAAGGCACTGGTTGTGACCCGCAGTCAGAGCCGGCGAGGGGCCCTGCGCCCTGGCCTTGGGGGGGGTGCCTTGCCTGAGGCGCAGGACCCTAACCTGGTGGGGAGGGAACGCCCAGGGACGCGGCTCAGGGAGGCTGCAGCTTCGGACCCAGCGGGCGAGAAAGAGCAGGTGGCCATCCCTGTCCCAGCTGCTGAGTTCCAGGCCGAGTTACAGAGAGACCCCTCCTTGCGGAAGATAAGGGACCTGGCCGACCTCAATGCGGTACAGACCATGGAACGAGGTGGCCGGAAAAGGTTCCTGTGGGAGAAGGGGTTCCTGTACCGAGAATGGGCTCCCCCAGGGAAAATGGAGTCAGGGGGGATCAGGAGGCAGCTGGTGGTACCCCAGAAGTATCGCCGCCAGCTGCTGTGCCGGGCCCATGACATTCCCCTCTCAGGGCACCAGGGAACCTGGCGTACCCAGCAGAGGCTGCTACGGAGCTTTTACTGGCCTGGGGTCTTTGTTACTGTCCGACAGTACTGCGGATCCTGTGACCCCTGTCAGAGGGGGAGGAAGGCCTGGGACAAGGGGAAAAGAGCTTTAGGACCCTTGCCCAGCATAAAGGATCCTTTCCAGAGGGTGGCCAAGGTTAAAAGGGCGGCTCTAAACCAAGAGAGCCCAAAGCACAGACCTCCAGACTGGAGCGCTGGGAGAAGACCACAGCCCAGTTGGAACCCCAGAGGTATGGGGGTGGGAAAAGGGCACAGGCCGCATAAACCTTCCCACATGCGAACTGCGAGTGCCATCAAGCACCCCCGACCTAAGGGGGGGCGTGGAACGGAAGGGGCCTGGTGTAATTCTCACCAAGGAACTGGAGGGATGCGGGGGCATCCATGGGAACGGGGGTAGGTTCGAACTTCCCCGGGTCACTGGCTAAAGTGACCCTGCTCAGTTCGGTCTCGAAGGGGGGAGAGATGTGACGAACTGGGACTGTTCTTGCTGGGGTGTGTGAATGCTGACAGGGGAGTGTGACTAGGATGGTCTGCATCGGGGGATGGGAGCCGGCCCAAGGGAACATACCTGAGCGTGTAACATGAGAACCCAGGAGGGGGTTGGAGGTCAGATGACTCCGGGGGCCGGGAAACTGAACAAAGGCTGTGGGAGGGGTCGCTGGAGGGAGAGTGCTGGAAGCAGGCTGGAAGGAGGCTGGAGAGATGGCTGGGAGGCAGAGATGGCTCTGACCCCCCAAAGGGGGGGGCTGGGATGCCCTGGGACCCCAAGCTGGACCTAACTGAGGGGGGCCCTGTTGTCTGTGCCTGCAAGACCTGTCTTGGACTGTGTTCCTGTCATCCAAATAAACCTTCTGCTTTACTGGCTGGCTGAGAGTCATGGTGAATCGCAGGAAGCCGGGGGTGCAGGGCCCTGAGTTCCCCAATACTCCGTGACAGATCTCTACTTGGCTTTTTTGAGATTTGAAGTGAAATCTTACTCGGGACCTATCCCGGTCATATGGAACATGGTGTGGCGAAGGGGCGGCTGTAAGGGGATGGCGGAGGCCGTGGAAAATTCGCCCCTTTTCTCAAAAAAGCCAAGAAATGGCCCAACCAAGCAAACGTCACAAAGTCTGGAAATGAACAGGGGGGTTGGGGGGCTCCTTTCGGACCCTCACTTCCGTGTAATCCTTCCTCAAGTCCTTTTGCCCTGCCCAATTTACACCGCTCAACCAACCACAACTTTCACCCTTTGTTTTCTTGTGCACAAGAAAGAACACTGTCGGACTGACGAGCGCCAACT
>NW_027057358.1:0-4000 GCF_011386835.1 Chrysemys picta bellii
TGAGGATCATATGCATACAAAAGAGCCAGGCCTGGGCAAAGCAGCTAACTTTGGCAGGGCCGCCCAGAGGATTCAGAGGGCCTGGGGTCTTCGGCGGCGGGGCGTCCCTGCCGCCGAATTTCCGCCGAAGACCCGGCACTTCGGCGTCGGGTCCCGGGCCGGAAGGACCCCCCCGCCGCGAGTCTTCAGGGCACTTCGGCAGCAGGTCCCGGAGTGGAAGAAGCTTCGGGGGCCCGGGCCCCACGAGAGTTTTCCAGGGCCCCCGGAGCGAGTGAAGGACCCCGCTTCAGGGGCCCCGAAAAAGTATCGTGGGGGCCCCTGCGGGACCTGGGGCAAATTACCCCACTTGCTCCCCCTCGGGCAGCCCTGAACTTTGGGCCCATTCCTGCTCCAGCTGGACTCAGCAGCAAAGCTCCAATTGCTTTCAATGGCAGCAGGATCAGACCCGGTGGATTCACCCCCGCCCCCCCACCCCTCAATCCTCCAGGTACAGCCTTTCTCCGCTGACATTCCTTAGCCAAAATCCGCTCCTGACCATGTTTTCAGACTAGAAATGTCTCCTACAACAGCACTTTAATGTACACTAATGTAGGAAACTGCACTGCCTGGCTTCCTGCCCCTCAGTCATCTGGGCCCTAACATTCAGAGCCGAGCTACATTTCCAAATATATTGATTTCAGTTACAACACAGAATGCAAAGTGTACAGTGCTCACTTTATATTACTTTTGATTACAAATATTTGCATTGTAAACAGATAAAAGAGGTGTTGGGCGGAAAAATCACTAAGGGGGCTGGTGCTGACTGGGAAGGATGTGTTGGGAGGGAAATCCCAGAGGTGGGTTTTGCTGATTGGGCAAGAGGTGGTGGGCGGGGAAATCACTGAGGCAGCTCGTGCTGACAGGGTAAGAGGCGTTGGGCGGGAAAAGTCATTGAGGGGATTGGCGCTGACTGGGTAGTAGGTGTTGGGAGGGAAAGCCCAGAGGTGGGTTTTGCTGATTGGGCAGGAGGTGCTGGGCGGGGAAATCACTGAGGCAGCTCGTGCTGACAGGGTAAGAGGCGTTGGGCGGGAAAAGTCATTGAGGGGATTGGCGCTGACTGGGGGGCGGGTGTTGGGCTAGAAAATCACTGAGGGGGCTGGTGCTGACTGGGTAGGAGATGTTGGGAGGGAAAGTCCAGAAGTGAGTTTCGCTGACTGGGTGGGAGGTGTTGGGCTGGAAAATCACTGAGGGGGATGGCACTGACTAGGTAGGAGGTGCTGAGCGGGAAAAGTCACTGGAGGTGACTGGCGCTGACAGGGTAGGAGGTGCTGGGCGGGAAAGCCTTGAGGTGGGTTTTGCTGATTGGGCAGAAGGTGCTGGGCAGGAAAATCACTAGAGGTGGCTCGCGCTGACAGGGTAGGAGGTGCTGGGCGGGAAAAGTCACTGGAGGAGACTGGTGCTGACAAGGTAGGAGGCGCTGGGTGGGAAAAGTCACTGAGGCGGCTGGCCCTGACTGGCTAGGAGGAGTTGGGAGGGAAAGCCCAGAGGTGGGTTTCACTGACTGGGTTGGAGGTGTTGGGCTAGAAAATCACTGAGGGGGCTGGTGCTGACTAGGTAGGAAGCGCTGGGCGGGAAAGCCCTGAGGTGGGTTTTGCTGATTGGGCAGGAGGTGCTGGGCAGGAAAATCACTGAGGCAGCTCGTGCTGACAGGGTAGGAGGTGCAGGGCAGGAAAAGTCACTGAGGGGGTTGGCGCTGACTGGGTAGGAGGAATTGGAAGGGAAAGCGCTGGATGGGAAAATCTTTCAGGGCCTGGCACTGACTGGGCAGGAGGCTCTGAGTGGGAAAATCAATGAGGTGGCTCGTGTTGAGAGGGTAGGAGGTGTTGGGAGAGAAAGCCCAGAGGTGGGTTTTGCTGATTGGGCAGGAGGTGCTGGGCAGAAAAATCACTGAGGCAGCTCATGTTGATAGGGCAGAAGGCGATGGGTCAAAAACCACGGAAGCCAACCTCAAGGACTGGGCAGGAGGTACTGGGCAGGTAAACCTGCAGATGATACCCTTACTGTAGAAGAGACATGGAAAGGAAAGGGGAACAGACTCTACTACTAATATTACAAAAAGTACTGGGTAGGAAACTCCTAAAGCAGCTTGCACTCACTAGACAAATGGTCCTCGGGGGCAAATGTGTGTGCAGGCTTCAGCTTACCCAGAAAAAGACGCTAAACAGGAAACCTCAAGCAGTTTGTGCCGACTAGGAAGAAGGTGCTGAGTTCTCATGAAAGCTCTCCTAACTTCTGCAACACACACGTGCTGAAAACTAGGAATTAGGGTAATTTCTATACGGGGAGATTACTTTGTAATCCTGATGTCTAATGAGCCACACCTAAACTAGGGGAATCTTTTAGAGCCTGTGGCTGAGAGATTCCCCATCCTGCTAAGCCATGAGAAGGATTGAGGTTCTGTTTCTATTAGTCACAGTAAATTACCCCATCTTTTTACATTCAGGACTCCCCCACACCCATTGTGTAAAGGAGGTGTATTATATTAAAGAAAGGGTGACTGCCCTGTAATCAGGGTTCAGGTCGCTTTCCCTTTTCTCCTCTCTGCATCGGCCCTCTTCACACCAAGGTCCAAAGTGAGCTCCCTCTAACTAGGGTGTGGGTCTTTCCCTGTCTTTCACAAGGTAACACTGCCATTTGGAAGGTAGTTCTAGAAACCAGCCTCTTGAGAGGGTTCAGGGTTTGTCCTACTAGCTGTCCCGTGCCCTCCTCACTCACGCACTCAGCCAAGTCAAAGCCCGTGTCCTCTGCATCCACCTGGACCCGCCTTCTGCCGCAAGCTCTCCTCCGTTCTGAAAGAGATCGGTGCCGAAAAGTAGGAATTAGGGTAATTTCCGGCAGGGCCGAGTACCTTGCCAATGTCATCTGAATCTACCTTGTACACGTGCTCTCTACTGAGCCACACCTAACCCGCTTCACCTCTCTCTTTCTAGCAACTCAAAGGACAAAATGGACAAGACGACACAAGCACCAAAGAAACTGCAGGAAAAGGGAAGAAAAAGCCACGGCCAACGGCTGCACACACCGCACACACAGCACACACCGCACCCTGTACCGAGGGATCGGGTTCGACACTTCTCCTCACAGGCTTAATCCCCCTTCAGGTGCCCGGTAAAAGGACCTCCCTGTAAACAAGGATCAAGGTCCATTCCTTACAAACCAAAATGCTTTATGGGTCCCTTCCATAGCTGAGGCGGAGCGAGCCCCCTTTAAAACGGGTTGAGGTCTCTGTGGGTTTGAGCTCCTTAGGACCTAGCCTTTAAAATGCCCCGGGCCGTTGACCTCTCCCTGTCAGAAGGGTGCAGGTCTCCCCTTTCTAACTCCTCTTGGGCGTTGGCACTCGCTGGGCAACGAGACCACCCATTTCCAAGGGAACGGAGGTCTCTCCTTTACAGCGCTTTTCGCTCTGGCCCATTGGAAGGCTTTTGGCTTAAGGACCACCCTGTAAGGAGGGTTTCGGTCTCCTTTGCCATGCAAAAAAAGCCACAGGTCACTTTGACACGCCCGGCAAAATGACTGCCCTGTAACCAGGGTGTAAGGTCTTATACCTCTCACGCTTAAGCTAGGGGAGCCTTTCTGTGCCTGTGGCTTAGCGACTCCCCCCGACCCTCCACCACTTGAGAAGGGTTGAACTTCTGTTTCTCTTAGTCACAGTAAATTCCCACAGAATGATTTCTACTTGGCTTTTTTGAGATTTGAAGTGAAATCTTACTTGGGACCTATCCCGGTCAGATGGAACATGGTGTGGCGAAGGGGCGGCTGTAAGGGGATGGCGGAGGCCGTGGAAAATTCGCCCCTTTTCTCAAAAAAGCCAAGAAATGGCCCAACCAAGCAAACGTCACAAAGTCTGGAAATGAACAGGGGAGGTGGGGGGCTCCTTTCGGACCCTCACTTCCGTGTAATCCTTCCTCAAGTCCTTTTGCCCTGCCCAATTTACACCGCTCAACCAACCACAACTTTCACC
>NW_027057359.1:0-4000 GCF_011386835.1 Chrysemys picta bellii
GGCGGCCGCTTTTCTGGGCCCCTTAATCAGCCAGGCCCCGCCCCCTACTCAGGGCTCGGCGTCGTCCCAGCCCCCAGCCCCTGCCGGCCCCTACAAACAAACACACACACACAAGGACAGATGCAAATACAGGTACCTTCTCCTCCAATGAGAACTCCCTCTCAAACTCCCCTGTTTGCCGCCGCTGCTCGCAGCTGTACCGCTGCCTGGCTGGGCGGCCGCTTTTATGGGCCCCTTAATCAGCCAGGCCCCGCCCCCTACTCAGGGCTCGGCGTCGTCCCAGCCCCCAGTCCCTGCCGGCCCCTACAAACAAACACACACACACAAACACACACACACAAGGACAGATGCAAATACAGGTACCGTCTCCTCCAATGAGAACTCCCTCTCAAACTCCCTGTTTGCCGCCGCTGCTCGCAGCTGTACCGCTGCCTGGCTGGGCCGCCGCTTTTCTGGGCCCCTTAATCAGCCAGGCCCCGCCCCCTACTCAGGGCTCGGCGTCGTCCCAGCCCCCAGCCCCTGCCGGCCCCTACAAACAAACACACACACACAAAGACAGATGCAAATACAGGTACCTTCTCCTCCAATGAGAACTCCCTCTCAAACTCCCCTGTTTGCCGCCGCTGCTCGCAGCTGTACCGCTGCCTGGCTGTGCGGCCGCTTTTATGGGCCCCTTAATCAGCCAGGCCCCGCCCCCTACTCAGGGCTCGGCGTCGTCCCAGCCTCCAGCCCCTGCCGGCCCCTACAAACAAACACACACACACACACACACACACACACACAAGGACAGATGCAAATACAGGTACCTTCTCCTCCAATGAGAACTCCCTCTCAAACTCCCCTGTTTGCCGCCGCTGCTCGCAGCTGTACCGCTCCCTGGCTGGGCGGCCGCTTTTATGGGCCCCTTAATCAGCCAGGCCCCGCCCCCTACTCAGGGCTCGGCGTCGTTCCAGCCCCCAGCCCCTGCCGGCCCCTACAAACAAACACACACACACAAACACACACACACACAAGGACAGATGCAAATACAGGTACCGTCTCCTCCAATGAGAACTCCCTCTCAAACTCCCCTGTTTGCCGCCGCTGCTCGCAGCTGTACCGCTGCCTGGCTGGGCCGCCGCTTTTATGGGCCCCTTAATCAGCCAGGCCCCGCCCCCTACTCAGGGCTCGGCGTCGTCCCAGCCCCCAGCCCCTGCCGGCCCCTACAAACAAACACACACACACAAGGACAGATGCAAATACAGGTACCTTCTCCTCCAATGAGAACTCCCTCTCAAACTCCCCTGTTTGCCGCCGCTGCTCGCAGCTGTACCGCTGCCTGGCTGGGCGGCCGCTTTTATGAGCCCCTTAATCAGCCAGGCCCCGCCCCCTACTCAGGGCTCGGCGTCGTCCCAGCCCCCAGTCCCTGCCGGCCCCTACAAACAAACACACACACAAGGACAGATGCAAAAACAGGTACCTTCTCCTCCAATGAGACCTCCCTCTCAAACTCCCCTGTTTGCCGCCGCTGCTCGCAGCTGTACCGCTGCCTGGCTGGGCGGCCGCTTTTCTGGGCCCCTTAATCAGCCAGGCCCCGCCCCCTACTCAGGGCTCGGCGTCGTCCCAGCCCCCAGCCCCTGCCGGCCCCTACAAACAAACACACACACACACACACACACACACACAAGGACAGATGCAAATACAGGTACCTTCTCCTCCAATGAGAACTCCCTCTCAAACTCCCCTGTTTGCCGCCGCTGCTCGCAGCTGTACCGCTGCCTGGCTGGGCAACCGCTTTTATGGGCCCCTTAATCAGCCAGGCCCCGCCCCCTACTCAGGGCTCGGCGTCGTCCCAGCCCCCAGCCCCTGCCGGCCCCTACAAACAAACACACACACACACACACACAAGGACAGATGCAAATACAGATACCTTCTCCTCCAATGAGAACTCCCTCTCAAACTCCCCTGTTTGCCGCCGCTGCTCGCAGCTGTACCGCTGCCTGGCTGGGCCGCCGCTTTTATGGGCCCCTTAATCAGCCAGGCCCCGCCCCCTACTCAGGGCTCGGCGTCGTCCCAGCCCCCAGCCCCTGCCGGCCCCTACAAACAAACACACACACACAAGGACAGATGCAAATACAAGTACCTTCTCCTCCAATGAGAACTCCCTCTCAAACTCCCCTGTTTGCCGCCGCTGCTCGCAGCTGTACCGCTGCCTGGCTGTGCGGCCGCTTTTATGGGCCCCTTAATCAGCCAGGCCCCGCCCCCTATTCAGGGCTCGGCGTCGTCCCAGCCTCCAGCCCCTGCCGGCCCCTACAAACAAACACACACACACACACACACACACACACACACACACACACACACACACACACACGGACAGATGCAAATACAGGTACCTTCTCCTCCAATGAGAACTCCCTCTCAAACTCCCCTGTTTGCCGCCGCTACTCGCAGCTATACCGCTCCCTGGCTGGGCGGCCGCTTTTATGGGCCCCTTAATCACCCAGGCCCCGCTCCCTACTCAGGGCTCGGCGTCGTCCCAGCCCCCAGCCCCTGCCGGCCCCTCCAAACAAACACACACACACACACACAAGGACAGATGCAAAAACAGGTACCTTCTCCTCCAATGAGACCTCCCTCTCAAACTCCCCTGTTTGCCGCCGCTGCTCGCAGCTGTACCGCTGCCTGGCTGGGCAACCGCTTTTATGGGCCCCTTAATCAGCCAGGCCCCGCCCCCTACTCAGGGCTCGGCGTCGTCCCGGCCCCCAGCCCCTGCCGGCCCCTACAAACAAACGCACACACACACACACACACACACACACACACACAAGGACAGATGCAAAAACAGGTACCTTCTCCTCCAATGAGACCTCCCTCTCAAACTCCCCTGTTTGCCGCCGCTGCTCGCAGCTGTACCGCTGCCTGGCTGGGCAACCGCTTTTATGGGCCCCTTAATCAGCCAGGCCCCGCCCCCTACTCAGGGCTCGGCGTCGTCCCAGCCCCCAGCCCCTGCCGGCCCCTACAAACAAACGCACACACACACACACACACACACACACAAGGACAGATGCAAATACAGGTACCTTCTCCTCCAATGAGAACTCCCTCTCAAACTCCCCTGTTTGCCGCCGCCACTCGCAGCTATACCGCTGCCTGGTTGGGCAACCGCTTTTATGGGCCCCTTAATCAGCCAGGCCCCGCCCCCTACTCAGGGCTCGGCCTCGTCCCAGCCCCCAGCCCCTGCCGGCCCCTACAAACAAACACACACACACAAGGACAGATGCAAATACAGGTACCTTCTCCTCCAATGAGACCTCCCTCTCAAACACCCCTGTTTGCCGCCGCTGCTCGCAGCTGTACCGCTGCCTGGCTGGGCAACCGCTTTTCTGGGCCCCTTAATCAGCCAGGCCCCGCCCCCTTCTCAGGGCTCGGCGTCGTCCCAGCTCCCAGCCCCTGCCGGCCCCTACAAACAAACACACACACACACACACACACACAAGCACACATGCAAATACAGGTACCTTCTCCTCCAATGAGAACTCCCTCTCAAGCTCCCCTGTTTGCCGCCGCTGCTCGCAGCTGTACCGCTGCCTGGCTGGGCGGCCGCTTTTATGGGCCCCTTAATCAGCCAGGTCCCGCCCCCTACTCAGGGCTCGGCGTCGTCCCAGCCCCCAGCCCCTGCCGGCCCCTACAAACAAACAAACACACACAAACAAGGACAGATGCAAATACATGTACCTTCTCCTCCAATGAGAACTCCCTCTCAAACTCCCCTGTTTGCCACCGCTGCTCGCAGCTGTACCGCTGCCTGGCTGGGCAGAAGCTTTTATGGGCCCCTTAATCAGCCAGGCCCCGCCCCCTATTCAGGGCTCGGCGTCGTCCCAGCCCCCAGCCCCTGCCGGCCCCTACAAACAAACAAACACACACACACAAGGACAGATGCAAATACAGGTACCTTCTCCTCCAATGAGAACTCCCTCTCAAACTCCCCTGTTTGCCACCGCTGCTCGCAGCTGTACCG
>NW_027057360.1:0-4000 GCF_011386835.1 Chrysemys picta bellii
ATCTCATAGAGCTGGAAGGGACCTCAAAAGGTCATTGAGTCCAGCCCCCTGCCTTCACTAGGCAGGACTAAGTATTGATTTTTGCCCCAGATCCCTAAGTGGCTACCTCAAGGATTGAACTCACAACCCTAGGCGACCAATGCTCAAACCACTGAGCTATCCCTCCTCCCAAATCAGTGTACCAGTCGCTTCCCCGAAATAGAGTTGCACCAATTTATACCAGCTGAGGATGTGGCCCAAATAAATGAGCTTCGGACGGTGTTAAAACAAGAAATCCAGATAGGTGGTATTTGCACAAATTAAGAGCAGAGATTGTAGGAGGGGGTGTTAACTAGAACCGGGCAACAGAGCCGTCCCTTGGGTAGGGCGAATCGGAGCAACCGCTCTGGACCCCGCACTTTGGGGGCCCCTGCGGGCCGGTGCGATTGGCCAGCGTGGTTGGTCCCGGAAGAGACGAAGCCGTCACTTCCACCCCAGGCCCCTCACCCCCCTAGGGACGGCCCTCCTGGGCAAGGTACACCAGACACTTACTATCTGGTGTAAACCTATTTGCTGGAGGTCAGCTCAAAACATGAGGGTCAAGGGCCAGTGAGCCAACACCTTGATGAGAAACCCAGCACTGGGATACCAGGGAGAGGGAAGGTGTTGAGGTTGCTACTAGGTGCTGTCCCCGGCACCATCCTGTGTGTCTTTGGCTACTAGATGTCTGACGTGTGGACACCTCTTCCCCCCCACGCAGAGCTTCGGGGAGGGGGTGTCTTGGCTCCTCTCTCCCATTCCTGGTGGCTGCAAGGTCTGGCTTGTGGGATCCACCTTCCCGTGAATAGCCTGGAGCCTGCAGCTGCTCAGAGCTTGGCAAAGGTAGTGCCAAGATACTCCTCCCTCTGCCCTCTGGGCATGCTGTTACAGAGGCTTGATATGAATGGGATGTGTGGCTTGTCTCCCTACTTGGGAGGGTGGGGGTTCTTCTATGGGGTGTTGTGTCTCTCCCAGCCAAAACCCCAGTGCATCTGGACCAAATACTGCCTTGGAACTGTGGAGGTCTGCTTCAGGATTCCGTCTCCTGGGGAGGGCAAAGCAGCCCCCAGCCTAGGATCTGACTTTGTTCTCAAAAGGTACCTGGTATGTGCTAAATGACTTGCATTAAATAGGGCTGGTCAGAAAATGAGGGATCATGGGAAATTCCCTGCAGGAAAACCTGGCTTTTTGCTGAAAAACCAAATAGCTTCTTTTTTGATTCTGCCTGCCCCCTCCCCCGCGGAACCCCAGCCTGGGTTTTCCATGGAGAGCACACACTTCCCATCAAACTGTTCACTTAGTAGAAACTCCAGTTTTTCCACCCAAACTGGGTTTGGATTAGGGTTACCATACGTCCTCTTTTTCCCGGACATGTCCGGCTTTTCGGCACTCAAACCCCCGTCCGGAGGGAACTGCCAAAAAGCCGAACATGTCCGGGAAAATGGCGGCTCTGCTCCTCCCCTGACTCTTCGGCTCTGTTTAAGAGCCGGGCTGCCCGACTGCTACCGGCTTCGGGCAGCCCCCATGCGCCGGACCCTGCGCTGCCGGAGCCCAGGAGGGGAAGCGCCCAGCCGGGGGCGCAGGGTCTGGAGGCTGCCCGGCAAACCGTGAAGCCAGTAGCGCTTGGGATTTGGGCAGCCCCTATGCCTCCGGACCCTGTGCCCCCGCCCGGGCACTTCCCCTCCCGGGCTCCGGCGGCGCAGGGTCCGGAGGCATGGGGGCTGCCCAAAGCCCGTAGCGCTCAGCTCTTAAACAGAGCCGAAGAGTCAGGGGAGGAGCAGAGCCGCCGCGGGAGGGGAAGTGCCCGGCCGGCATTTTCCCGGCATTTCTAGCCTCTTAGAAGAAATGTGGAGTCATATTGGTTTCTTGTCTTCAAAATCTGCCTCCTAGTGATTGCATGTGATTGTGCTTTCAGGGGGCAACACAGGCGAAAGGACAGCACAAATCAAGAGGTTCTTTTGGGTGAGGTTACCATGTAAGTTGGGAAGACAGGGAACAAATGCCTCCATGCAGGGGCAGTGAGTGACAGTAACTGTGACACTGGGAGAGTTTAACTGTGTCTGTCTATTGTGGGAAGCAGGTACCAGGGCAGGACAGCGAGGGCACAGGAGACCAATTCACTCCCAAGAGTCTCCTCAGCATTGGCACCAGTGCCGGGGGGAGGCTGTAGCTTAGTAACTCGGGGAGAAATGCAGAGAGGAGCCCAAGGTGGATGTAACCTCTCCCCGACCTCCTCTCTCTCCATCCCGCTTTCTGGCCCTGAAACCATCCAAGACTTGACAGGCCATTGGCTGCCTTCGCCTACCCACTGCACAAGAAGGGGGTTGAATTCAGGGAGCGGCTCCAGGCCCTGGCCTTCCTTGGGAGGGACAGTTCAGTGCAGGTAGCCTTCAGGGCTTTTGCACCAATGGCGCCTCCTGCAGAACGATGGTGAAACTAACCAGTGGGGAGATGATGATGTAAGTTACAAGTCTGAGCTGCCTCCCTGGAAGGGCTGTGGGCACTGCATGTACCCCTAGCGTGGCACTCAGGGGCCCTGTTCCCTTACCTGCTGTCTGTGCAGCCCCTGCTCATGCAGAGCTCTCCTGTGTGGCTGGGCGCAGGGAAATCCGCCCTAACGGACACTGGAGACAATTGAGCTCAGTTGCTGCAGCCCTGTTCCTGCGTAATTCGCGCTACTTTGTCTCTGCCAGGCTCTTTTCTCCCCCACGACCACCCTGGTCCTTTCCCAGCCGTACGGGCCGTGCAGCTCCGTTCGCAGCACTGGCTGTGGTATCCTCCTGGAGTTGGCACTCACTCTGCCCCATCTGCTACCATGTGCGCTGCAGGGGCAGGGCTGATTACGTCTAGCACCCCACGGCTCACCCCTTTCAGACCCCCCATTAGCTGTTAGCACCATAGAGCCAGAGTGCTAGCCCCGTTCCCACTAATCACTGGTGACAGGGCACAGTGTCCAGTTCAGAAGCCGACTCCTTTAGCCCCCAAAGCCTTGGGGGAAGCCTGTGGTTCCGAGCGGTCCCATCCCTAGTGCTCCTCAGGACACAGTAGTAACCCCCCTGCTGAGGGCCCTGTTCTGCAGCCCTTATGTTGGGCAGGCCGTGCGCCTGCAGCAGGAGACTTTGCTTGGCAGTGCGCCCCAGCGTAAGGGTTACCGACCTGGGGCCGCACTACTTGGAAGGTGGAGTCTTATGAGCAACGGGGTGTCCCAGCACTGACTCTCTCCTAGGACCCTGATTCCTTCCTGGTCCTTTACACTCAGCCCTTCCACCTCCCGCTGACCCCCATTTCAGGTACGATCCCCCCAGAGCACAAGGGTCAGATTTTTCTCTGAGCTGACAGCGTCTCCCATCCCACCACCCCCTTCAGCCCTAACAACAAAGTCACTTGCTTTAAGATTCCAAGGCAAAGTTTCTCTCCGGGGAGAGCTGGGTTGCGGGACCCAGGGGAGTAGGATAAATGGCCTTCATCGGTGGCCTCTTCAAAGGCAGTGGGCCAATGGCACTAGGACTGACCCAGAGCGGGGCTCGTTCCACCCCTCCCTGCCATACCCCAAAGTTCCACCCGGCGATTCTTCTGGTGCCCAGCCCTGCAACTCTTAGCTGAATTGTCCCATGCTTCACCTGTTCGTCCAGGGGCACCTCCACCTTCCACTACAGCCTTGCTTTACCCTGGGACAATGCCCAGCCTGGGGTGTAGTCTGTCTGCATGATCCCCACCAGGCACTGGCAGGAGCACTGCTTAACATTAAGGTTCTTTTGGTGATGGGCTAACCTTACCCCGTCCTGCATTTCCAGTGTGAACAGCTGTAGATGGAAACCCAGACAGTAGAGATGGAGCAGGACTAATCGTGGTCACTTGGTCTAGCCCTCACCCTGTGTCTATATTGTACAAGTGTTGCAAACAGCAGGTGCATTTTCCTGCCCTGATAGGATTTTGGAGATGTTAACGCTTGCTACGGCTTTCTCGCTGTATGGGTTGTGGG
>NW_027057361.1:0-4000 GCF_011386835.1 Chrysemys picta bellii
GATGCAAATACAGGTACCTTCTCCTCCAATGAGAACTCCCTCTCAAACTCCCCTGTTTGCCTCCGCTGCTCGCAGCTGTACCGCTGCCTGGCTGGGCGGCCGCTTTTATGGGCCCCTTAATCAGCCAGGCCCCCCCCCCCTACTCAGGGCTCGGCGTCGTCCCAGCCCCCAGCCCCTGCCGGCCCCTACAAACAAACAAACAAACACACACACACACAAGGACAGATGCAAATACAGGTACCTTCTCCTCCAATGAGAACTCCCTCTCAAACTCCCCTGTTTGCCGCCGCTGCTCGCAGCTGTACCGCTCCCTGGCTGGGCGGCCGCTTTTATGGGCCCCTTAATCAGCCAGGCCACGCCCCCTACTCAGGGCTCGGCGTCGTTCCAGCCCCCAGCCCCTGCCGGCCCCTACAAACAAACACACACACACACACAAGGACAGATGCAAATACAGGTACCTTCTCCTCCAATGAGAACTCCCTCTCAAGCTCCCCTGTTTGCCGCCGCTGCTCGCAGCTGTACCGCTGCCTGGCTGGGCGGCCGCTTTTATGGGCCCCTTACTCAGCCAGGTCCCGCCCCCTACTCAGGGCTCGGCGTTGTCCCAGCCTCCAGCCCCTGCCGGCTCCTACAAACAAACAAACACACACAAACAAGGACAGATGCAAATACAGGTACCTTCTCCTCCAATGAGAACTCCCTCTCAAACTCCCCTGTTTGCCACCGCTGCTCGCAGCTGTACCGCTGCCTGGCTGGGCGGAAGCTTTTATGGGCCCCTTAATTAGCCAGGTCCCGCCCCCTATTCAGGGCTCCGCGTCGTCCCAGCCCCCAGCCCCTGCCGGCCCCTACAAACAAACAAACACACACACACAAGGACAGATGCAAATACAGGTACCTTCTCCTCCAATGAGAACTCCCTCTCAAACTCCCCTGTTTGCCACCGCTGCTCGCAGCTGTACCGCTGCCTGGCTGGGCGGAAGCTTTTATGGGCCCCTTAATCAGCCAGGCCCCGCCCCCTACTCAGGGCTCGGCGTCGTCCCAGCCCCCAGCCCCTGCCGGCCCCTACAAACAAACACACACACACACACACACACACACACACACACACACACACACAAAGGACAGATGCAAATACAGGTACCTTCTCCTCCAATGAGAACTCCCTCTCAAACTCCCCTGTTTGCCGCAGCTGCTCGCAGCTGTACCGCTCCCTGGCTGGGCGGCCGCTTTTATGGGCCCCTTAATCAGCCAGGCCCCGCCCCCTACTCAGGGCTCGGCGTCGTCCCAGCCCCCAGCCCCTGCCGGCCCCTACAAACAAACAAACACACACACACACACACACACACACACACACACACACACACACACAAGGACAGATGCAAATGCAGGTACCTTCTCCTCCAATGAGAACTCCCTCTCAAACTCCCCTGTTTGCCACCGCTGCTCGCAGCTGTACCGCTGCCTGGCTGGGCGGAAGCTTTTATGTGCCCCTTAATCAGCCAGGCCCCGCCCCCTACTCAGGGCTCGGCGTCGTCCCAGCCCCCAGCCCCTGCCGGCCCCTACAAACAAACACACACACACACACACACACACACAAGGACAGATGCAAATACAGGTACCTTCTCCTCCAATGAGAACTCCCTCTCAAACTCCCCTGTTTGCCGCCTTTACTCGCAGCTATACCGCTGCCTTGCTGGGCAACCGCTTTCATGGGCCCCTTAATCAGCCAGGCCCCGCCCCCTACTCAGGGCTCGGCGTCGTCCCAGCCCCCAGCCCCTGCCGGCCCCTACAAACAAACACACACACACACACACACACACACACAAGGACAGATGCAAATACAGGTACCTTCTCCTCCAATGAGAACTCCCTCTCAAGCTCCCCTGTTTGCCGCTGCTGCTCGCAGCTGTACCGCTGCCTGGCTGGGCGACCGCTTTTATGGGCCCCTTAATCAGCCAGGTCCCGTCCCCTACTCAGGGCTCGGCGTCGTCCCAGCCCCCAGCCCCTGCCGGCCCCTACAAACAAACACACACACACACACACACACACACACGGACAGATGCAAATACAGGTACCTTCTCCTCCAATGAGAACTCCCTCTCAAACTCCCCTGTTTGCCGCCGCTACTCGCAGCTATACCGCTGCCTGGCTGGGCAACCGCTTTTATGGGCCCCTTAATCAGCCAGGCCCCGCCCCCTACTCAGGGCTCGGCCTCGTCCCAGCCCCCAGCCCCTCCCGGCCCCTACAAACAAACAAACACACACACACACACACACAAGGACAGATGCAAATACAGGTACCTTCTCCTCCAATGAGAACTCCCTCTCAAGCTCCCCTGTTTGCCGCTGCTGCTCGCAGCTGTACCGCTGCCTGGCTGGGCGACCGCTTTTATGGGCCCCTTAATCAGCCAGGTCCCGCCCCCTACTCAGGGCTCGGCGTCGTCCCAGCCCCCAGCCCCTGCCGGCCCCTACAAACAAACAAACACACACAAACAAGGACAGATGCAAATACAGGTACCTTCTCCTCCAATGAGAACTCCCTCTCAAACTCCCCTGTTTGCCACCGCTGCTCGCAGCTGTACCGCTGCCTGGCTGGGCGGAAGCTTTTATGGGCCCCTTAATCAGCCAGGCCCCGCCCCCTATTCAGGGCTCGGCGTCGTCCCAGCCCCCAGCCCCTGCCGGCCCCTACAAACAAACAAACACACACACACAAGGACAGATGCAAATACAAGTACCTTCTTCTCCAATGAGAACTCCCTCTCAAACTCCCCTGTTTGCCACCGCTGCTCGCAGCTGTACCGCTGCCTGGCTGGGCGGAAGCTTTTATGGGCCCCTTAATCAGCCAGGCCCCGCCCCCTATTCAGGGCTCGGCGTCGTCCCAGCCCCCAGCCCCTGCCGGCCCCTACAAACAAACACACACACACACACAAGGACAGATGCAAATACAGGTACCTTCTCCTCCAATGAGAACTCCCTCTCAAACTCCCCTGTTTGCCGCCGCTGCTCGCATCTGTACCGCTGCCTGGCTGGGCGGCCGCTTTTATGGGCCCCTTAATCAGCCAGGCCCCGCCCCCTACTCAGGGCTCGGCGTCGTCCCAGCCCCCAGCCCCTGCCGGCCCCTACAAACAAACACACAAAAGGACAGATGCAAATACAGGTACCTTCTCCTCCAATGAGAACTCCCTCTCAAACTCCCCTGTTTGCCGCAGCTGCTCGCAGCTGTACCGCTGCCTGGCTGGGCGGCCGCTTTTATGGGCCCCTTAATCAGCCAGGCCCCGCCCCCTACTCAGGGCTCGGCGTCGTCCCAGCCCCCAGCCCCTGCCGGCCCCTACAAACAAACACACAAACACAAGGACAGATGCAAATACACGTACCTTCTCCTCCAATGAGAACTCCCTCTCAAACTCCCCTGTTTGCCGCCGCTGCTCGCAGCTGTACCGCTGCCTGGCTGGGCGGCCGCTTTTATGGGCCCCTTAATCAGCCAGGCCCCCCCCCCTACTCAGGGCTCGGCGTCGTCCCAGCCCCCAGCCCCTGCCGGCCCCTACAAACAAACAAACAAACACACACACACACAAGGACAGATGCAAATACAGGTACCTTCTCCTCCAATGAGAACTCCCTCTCAAACTCCCCTGTTTGCCGCCGCTGCTCGCAGCTGTACCGCTCCCTGGCTGGGCGGCCGCTTTTATGGGCCCCTTAATCAGCCAGGCCACGCCCCCTACTCAGGGCTCGGCGTCGTTCCAGCCCCCAGCCCCTGCCGGCCCCTACAAACAAACACACACACACACACAAGGACAGATGCAAATACAGGTACCTTCTCCTCCAATGAGAACTCCCTCTCAAACTCCCCTGTTTGCCGCCGCTGCTCGCAGCTGTACCGCTGCCTGGCTGGGCGGAAGCTTTTATGGGCCCCTTAATCAGCCAGGCCCCGCCCCCTACTCAGGGCTCGGCCTCGTCCCAGCCCCCAGCCCCTGCCGGCCCCTACAAACAAACACACACACACA
>NW_027057362.1:0-4000 GCF_011386835.1 Chrysemys picta bellii
TTGATGTGTAGGGCTAGCTGAGGTGCAGTCCACAGGCCCTGGGTATGGTGCTCGTTGAGATGGGCGCCCCAACCCAGAGATGAAGCGTCTGTGACCAGATGCAGAGAGGGTTGTGGGGCGTGAAACGGCATCCCTTCGCAAACCACATTGTGATCTAGCCACCATGTGAGGGAGGTCAGGACCGAGTTCGGGATTGTGACCACCATATTCAGGCTGTCCCGATGTGGGCGGTATATTGATGACACCCAGGTCTGGAGTGGGCGAAGCCGAAGTCTGGCATGCCTGGTTACGTACGTGCAGGAAGCCATGTGACCCAGCAGGGTAAGGCACGACCTCACCGTGGTAGTTGGGAAGGCCTTGAGTCCTTGGATGAGGCTCGTGATGGTGCAAAAGCGATTGTCTGGCAGGATGGCTTGTGCGCGTCTGGAGTCTAGAACCGCACCGATGAATTCTATTCTCTGGGTAGGTTCTAGAGTGGATTTGACCTTGTTGAGTAGGATACCCAACTTGTTGAATGTGCGCACTATTATGTGGACGTGATCGCGAACTTGTTCCTTGGTGCGACCGCGTACCAGCCAGTCGTCTAGGTACGGGAACACTTGTATCCCTTGCCGACGAAGGTACGCTGCCACGACAGCCATACATTTCGTGAAGACCCGTGGGGCCGAAGATAGGCCGAAGGGAAGGACTGCAAATTGGTAGTGCACCCTGTTTACCACGAATCGGAGGAAGCGTCTGTGAGGCGGGTAAATAGCAATGTGAAAGTATGCGTCTTTCATGTCGAGGGCGGCAAACCAGTCTCCAGGATCGAGGGAAGGGATAATGGCCCCCAGAGAGACCATGCGGAACTTCAACTTTACTACGAATTTGTTGAGTCCGCGCAAGTCCAAGATGGGTCGCAGACCTCCTTTGGACTTGGGGATGAGGAAGTAACGGGAATAGAATCCCCTGCCCCTTAAATCCACTGGAACCTCCTCTATAGCCCCCATGGCGAGGAGCGGAGAGACTTCCTGTATAAGAAGTTGCTCGTGAGAAGGGTCCCTGAAGAGGGACGGGGAAGGGGGGGAGGAGGGGGGAAATGAAGAAAACTGGATAGCGTATCCCCTCTCCACCGTGCGGAGGACCCAACGGTCCGAAGTTATAAGGGACCAAGCACGGTGGAAGTGGGAGAGGCGATCCCGAAAGGAGGGGGCTGGATCCTGGGGGATGAGTGGGGCGCCGTCCTCGACCGCACCTTCAAAAGTTCTGCCTGGGGCCTGAAGGTGGTCTAGGTGGCCCCTGGTTCTGGCCAGGTTGAGGGCCGGTCCACCTTCTTCTACCACCTCGCCCTCGCCTCCGGGCCGAGTCCTGTCTCTGACGAGGCGGGGGGGGGTAGAAGCGCTGAGGCTGCGGCCTAAACGGCCTGCGCTGGGGGCCCACAACATGCATCCCCAGGGAGCGCATGATTGTTCTCGAGTCCTTGAGGCTCTGCAGGCGAGAGTCCGTCTTATCCGAGAACAATCCATGACCCTCAAAAGGCAGATCTTGTAGGGTTTGCTGCAGCTCCGGAGGCAAACCCGAAACCTGAAGCCAGGAGATCCTGCGCATAGCGATACCCGAAGCCAGGGTCCTCGCCGCTGAGTCTGCAATGTCCAAGGAGGCTTGCAAGGAGGTCCGAGCCACCTTCTTGCCCTCCTCTACCATGGCTCGAAACTCCTCCCTGGACTCTTGGGGAATCAACTCCTTAAACTTCCCCATAGAGTTCCAGGAGTTGAAATTGTAGCGGCTCAGTAGCGCCTGTTGGTTCGCCGCTCTAAGTTGTAGCCCTCCGGCTGAGTAAACCTTGCGGCCAAACAGATCGAGCCGCTTAGCCTCTTTTGATTTAGGCGCTGCAGCCTGCTGGCCGTGGCGCTCTCGTGCATTCACTGATTCCACCACCAGTGAACACGGTTGGGGGTGGGTATACAAGTACCCACAGTCCTTAGACGGGACAAAGTATTTTCTTTCCACCCCTCTCGCTGTGGGTGGAATGGAGGCAGGGGTTTGCCATATCGTATCCGCATTTGTTTGGATCGTGCGGATCAGAGGTAACGCCACCCTCGATGGGGCATCTGCTCCAAGGATATTCACGATCGGGTCGTGAACCTCCAGTATCTCTTCCACCTGTAGGTCCATGTTACGGGCCATCCTACGCAGGAGATCCTGGTGAGCCCGAAGATCTATCGGAGGGGGACCCGTACAGGAAGTGCCCGCCACTGCCTCATCCGGAGAGGAGGAAGAGGATGCCTCCGGTGGCACTGGATCCAAGGGGGGGTCCTGATCCCCCTGCTCTTGGGCCGGGGCATCACCTGCACTTGGGTCCATGTCGGGTGGTGTGGACACTGAAGCCTCCATGCCCCCTGGCGGAGGCCGAGAGATGGTGGACTCCGGGGCCCTTCTAACGGAGTGACCCGAGCGAGAGGTCGAAGCTATTGGAGCCCCTTGCGCCTGATGGTACGCCCACGGGGTCCAAAACGACCAGTGAGATGGTCCATGAGAGTGGTCCTCTGCCATCTCCTGCCAATGGCCCAAGTTTCGTTCCTCGGCTTGCCCTTGAGGGGGATATGCCGATCTCGACAGGTCCTCCGAGGAGCGAGACACCGATCTTGACGGCCATGGCGGTGCCGCGAGAGATGAAACGAGCCCCGCGGGCTGTGGTGCCGCACGGTGCCGGTCTGGAGATGACCTATCTCTGCGCGGTGCCGGCGATCGGTGCCGGGACCGCGACCGGTGCCGATGACCTCGTCGGTGCCGGGAGTCGGATCTGGACCTCGACGAGGACCTGGAGTATGCCCGGTGCCGGGAGCGGCCCCTCGACGTCGAGCGTCGACCGTGGCGGTGCCGAGAACTACGTCTCGACGTTGATCGGTGCCGACGATCATAGCGGTGCCGAGACGTAGAGCGGTGCCGCGAAGAAGATCTTGGCCGCGAGTACGACCGGTGCCGAGACGATACTCGGTGCCGGGACTGCGAGCGGCGTGGGGACCTGCTTCGGGACCTGGATCGGTGCCGAGGTTCCAGCCCTTGTGATGGAGGGCGCATCAAGGCAGGTTTCCCCCTCGACTGGACCGGACGAGTCAACGGTGCCGTCGGTGCCGGTGGTTGAGGCTGTGCCGGCTCCGTGAGAGCTATTAAGTCTCTCGCCGCCGCGAAGGTCTCTGGCGTCGACGGGAGGCACTGTATCACCGCCGGCCTCGGTGGAGACGCCGTCTGCACCGGACTCAACGGCCTCGGCGCCGGAGTCGACGGTGCTGGAGGCACCTGTTTCCGGTGCTCCACCGGCGTACGCGGCTCTACCCCCCGGCACTGGGGGAGCCAGCGTCTTCGGCACGGAAGTCCCCGTCTTATGGGCTTTCTTATGCCCTGGGGATAATGACCGGCGCCGAGGCACTTGCCGTGCTTGCGGTGCCGACGAGGTCCGGTGCCGGGAAGGCTCATCTGACGCCACTCGCGTGGTCGTCATGGCCGGTGCCGCCGGGGCACTGCGCACCGAGGCGCAAGGTGCCGGGGCTTGACTTGTGGATGGAGCGTCCGGAGTAAGTGCCGCCTCCATCAGGAGTTGCCGGAGCCGAAAGTCCCGCTCCTTCTTGGTCCTTGGTCTGAAGGCCTTACAGATCTTGCACTTATCTGTTTGATGGGACTCTCCCAGGCACTTCAGACAGGAGTCGTGCGGGTCGCTCGTGGGCATAGGCTTAGCGCA
The DNA here is from genome assembly GCF_011386835.1 of Chrysemys picta bellii. Classification (NCBI taxonomy): domain Eukaryota; kingdom Metazoa; phylum Chordata; order Testudines; family Emydidae; genus Chrysemys; species Chrysemys picta. Next base: position 3,719 of record NW_027057362.1, read on the forward strand.
GGAGGCGCACAGCTTGAAGCCGGGAGCGTTGGGCATGAGCCCGGCCCCGCGGCCGGGGGAGAAAGGGGAGACGACCCCCTTAATCCCCTGAACTATTAAAACAACTAGACAACTTTTAAAACTACAACACTAGGACTATAACTATAACTATAACTACGAATAATGAAGTAAGCTAGGGAGAGTGGAGAACAGCTAAGCAGCGCTCCACAGTTCCAACGACCGTCAGGGGCGGTAAGAAGGAACTGAGGGGGCGCCGGGTCGGCTGGGGTATATATTCAGCGC
>NW_027057363.1:0-4000 GCF_011386835.1 Chrysemys picta bellii
CTGTCTTGGGATGCATTAGGCGAGGTATATCTAGTAGGGATAAGGAGGTCCTGCTTCCGTTGTACAAGGCGCTGGTGAGACCTCATTTGGAGTACTGTGTGCAGTTCTGGTCTCCCATGTTTAAAAAAGATGAACTCAAACTGGAACGGGTGCAGAGAAGGGCCACTAGGATGATCAGAGGAATGGAAAACCTGTCGTATGAAAGGAGACTAGAGGAGCTTGGGTTGTTTAGTCTGACCAAGCGAAGGCTGAGGGGTGATATGATTGCTATCTTTAAATATATTAGAGGGATTAATACAAGGGAGGGAGATGAATTATTCCAGCTTAGTACTAACGTGGATACGAGAACGAATGGATATAAACTGGCCGTGGGGAAGTTCAGGCTTGAAATTAGACGAAGGTTTCTGACCGTTAGAGGGGTGAAATATTGGAACGGCCTTCCGAGGGAAACGGTGGGGGCGAGGGACTTGTCTGGCTTTAAGATTAAGTTAGATAAGTTTATGGAGGGAATGGTTTAATGGTAAAACATAGTTGTCAAGAAAAACCAAGCAATGGTAGGTAAATAGCATAATGGCTAAAAGGGGTCAGGATGGAGACTCTTGCCTATATGCTCGGGGTCTTACTGATCGCCATATTTGGGGTCGGGAAGGAATTTTCCTCCAGGGCAGATTGGCTGAGCCTCTGGAGGTTTTTCGCCTTCCTCCGCAGCATGGGGCAGGGATCTCTAGCAGGAGGGTCTCTGCCGATTGAAGTCACTAATAACAGGATTGGGGACTTCAGCAGCAGAGTCCAGGGAAGGGGCGGGGATGGTTTTATGGCCTGCAGCGTGCAGGGGGTCAGACCAGATGATCATAATGGTCCCTTCTGACCTTAAAGTCTATGAGTCTATGAGCTGAATCCTGAAATCCAGACATGAAAGAGACAGTGAAGTAACCCACGTCAGCTCATCAAGACAATAACCCCAAACTAGTATTTTTAAGTAATGGAAGAAAGAGAGAAAATAAGTAGCAGAGCGGCTTCCTCCTACTCAGCTCAGATATTACATTTGGTTTATTTGAAGGACCACTTGCAGCATTTTAGAACTGAAAGCAGCTTAGAGCTTTTCAGCAATTACAATTACCGATCTACCTTTTTGGCTTATTTGCTCTAGCTCTGAATGTTAAGTACCTCTGCAAATGCTTGATATGTTGTCATTTTTCCTTCCAGAGATCCTTTGAGACTGCAAAGAACATTAAAAAAGGAAGAAGGAATGAACCTGGATTCTGTGCAGTAAAGTAGATTGCTTTGAGGCCAAGAAAGAAATCACTGCGTAGACCTGTTTGTGCTGTCATGATGATAACTTACCATTGCTTCTGGCTGCTGTTCTGGGTTGGTCAGCCTCACCAAAGTTTTTCATCTCCATTATCCAAAAGGACTAGGGGCTTTCCGGAAAAGGAAAAGGTTTTGGAACTGTCTGGAAATAACAGGAAGGAGTTTACTCGTTCCAAAAGGAGCTGGATGTGGAATCAGTTCTTTCTCTTGGAGGAATACACAGGCTCTGATTATCAATATGTTGGAAAGGTAGGAGTCTTTTATACAAAATTATGTTCTGATTTTTGAAAGTTTTAGGAAGCCAGTTGTTGTGAATGGGCAGGAATGATGCACTGTACATTTCCAGGTGCTGCTTCTTCTCTGATCACTTTGTTATGATGGGTTTCACAGTAGCAGCCGTGTTAGTCTGTATCCGCAAAAAGAACAGGAGTACTTGTGGCACCTTAGAGACTAACAAATTTATTAGAGCAGTTCAGGTGAGACGATTGCAACGTGAAGCTGAGCTACCCTAAAAACAATACCGAGAAATGAAAATGCTCCGATCTCACAAATTAGGCCCACAGCCATTCATATATGTTTATTCTAGAGCTCTTTTTTTTTTTTTTTTTTTTTTTTTGCCTTAAAATAAGGAATGCAAAGCATTTGTATTAGGAAATTCTGGGCCAGATTCTCAGCTGATGTAATCTGCCATCTCTCCATTGACTTTAATGGAGTTATACCAATGTACACCAAATGAGTATCTGGTCCAAGATATTTTAACTATATGTATAATGAATGTATGTGCGGTCTCTGTGAAGTGAGCCAACACCTGTGTCAAGATTATAAATAAAGAGGCTCAAACTAGAGAGCACTGCACCCTTGAAGTGCCCTTATTTTGACAAGAGTTCTTTCCACTTGTCAAAAAGTAACTCTTTCACTGCTCATTCCCCACTTCAGCTTCTCTGCTGCTGCCATTTTCTTACGGTGTTGGGAAGCTCCACTGAAATCTCAATGACTTGCTGTGGCACACGCGGTATGTAGGGCACTGCTGGAAGAGCATTGACACGACAAGCTCGGCACGTGAGGAAGCAACAAAACAATTAAAACGTTTTCTGTCATCAAAGTATGGTGATAGTTAGCCCCTCCTTCCTGACTATATCTGCTCCCCGTGTGCCGTAGAATCACATCTGCTCCCTTCACTGAGACTATAGAGCTAACCCAGTTATGGAAGAGCACGATTGATGGTGCCTACAGCAATATAGAATCTATAAAATTGCCAGCTAAGTCCTGAATGCAAAAGCTAATGATAAATGAGGCAGAAAGAACACCGTTTCATTTTCTGATCCAAGGTGGGGCTGTACCTGGTCTAGCTTCCTCTCAGGAATCCTGGACAAGTCAGCAGACCGTGGGGGCTTGTATTTTGATCTCCCTCCTCAGAGCTTAGATCATTCCCATCAGAGTAAGTGCCTGCTCCTGATGCTTGTTGATCAGCTGTTCAGCCAGAGGTGGAAAAGACATCCCACAACCAGCTGAAAGTCATGATTCTAGTAAAGGAAGATCTATTCACCTGCTGCAGTATTGCTCCAACTAGGATAATCAGCATTCATGAAAAGTGCTCCCAACTAGGCTATATAGGAGTCAGCCAAATGGAGTGAGTGGTCGGGGGGGGGGAGATAAAGAAGCCAGGATAGAGGAGAGCTAGGAAGAAAGGAGGAAGAAGGAATCAAGAGGAGAGAGAATGAGAAGGAAGTTAGAGATGAAGACAGGGGGAGCAAACGAATGGTACAAAAATTTAGAGTTGGGAAAGAGAAGTTACCCATAGACAGAACAAAAACTGAAAAGACTAAAGATGAGAAAGGGGACAAGAACAAAAGAAAAATCCAAGGGAAACGTTAAGCTTTTTTGTTAATAGAGTCATAAGGTTGTGGAAGAAACCTATCTATATAAATGCACATTGTATATGTGGATAGAGCAGGGGCAGGTTCTATATACTGCCCTTTGAACTGTAAGTTCTGACATCAAGCCCACACAAATCCCAATAACCCTCTTCTCCCCAGTGTAGAATTCAGGTAAATGTCATTGACTTCCATCCTGTACGGGGAAAGAATAGGACTGCAGGATGAGTTTGCAGAGTGGCAGTCACAAAAAAAGCCTCTTTGGACCCATAAACCAAGCGAGTCTGATGTGGAGTCACTGAGAGAGAATAAATGTGGAGGGCCAGAATGTTATTTTTAGAGTTACTTTTCTGTCTGGAACTGGCAATTTACTATACTTACTGTGGCAAAGCATGGAAATGACACATGATATATAAATGTCATTGATTCCGTGTCCCTGGGCTGTTCAGAAGTGGCCTTTCACACATCCTTTGAGTGCCAGAGCTGCTCACACCCTTGTCGTTGAACAATTAGCCAAGAGGCATGAAAGAGCAGCCATTTGTTATCAGACATAGTTGTGTGTTTGAGTAAGGGTAAAGGATAGAAATAGCTGAATGGCTACAGACAAGGTAACCAGGCAGTTTTAGTGAACAATTAAATTTGACTGGTGTGGATAAATGAAGATTAACAAACTTACTTTTATTTAGCATGTTTTATCTCAAAGGATGTGAGCCTTAACTGGTGACCTGCAAAGGTGAAAAAAAATAGGGTAAAATGTTTTGCTTCTTTATGCTGTATAAAGACAACAATCACACAGTGTGTGTAATAGGGGAGAA
>NW_027057364.1:0-4000 GCF_011386835.1 Chrysemys picta bellii
CCCTGTTTGCCGCCGCTACTCGCAGCTATACCGCTGCCTGGCTGGGCAACCGCTTTTATGGCCCCTTAATCAGCCAGGCCCCGCCCCCTACTCAGGGCTCCGCGTCGTCCCCAGCCCCCAGCCCCTGCCGGCCCCTACAAACACACACACACACACACACACACACACACACACACACACACACACACAAGGACAGATGCAAAATACAGGTACCGTCTCCTCCAATGAGAACTCCCTCTCAAACTCCCCTGTTTGCCGCCGCTGCTCGCAGCTGTACCGCTCCCTGGCTGGGCGGGCCGCTTTTCTGGGCCCTTAATGAGCCAGGGCCCCGCCCCCTACTCAGGGCTCGGCGTCGTCCAGCCCCCAGCCCCTGCCGGCCCCTACAACAAACACACACACACACACACACACACAAGGACAGATGCAAATACAGGTACCTTCTCCTCCAATGAGACCTCCCTCTCAAACTCCCCTGTTTGCCGCCGCTGCTCGCAGCTGTACCGCTGCCTGGCTGGGCGGCCGCTTTTCTGGGCCCCTTAATCAGCCAGGCCCCGCCCCCTACTCAGGGCTCGGCGTCGTCCCAGCCCCCAACCCCTGCCGGCCCCTACAAACAAACACACAAACACACACACACACACACACACAAGGACAGATGCAAATACAGTACCTTCTCCTCCAATGAGAACTCCCTCTCAAACTCCCCTGTTTGCCGCCGCTGCTCGCAGCTGTACCGCTGTTGGCTGGGCGGCCGCTTTTCTGGGCCCCTTAATCAGCCAGGCCCCGCCCCCTACTCAGGGCTCGTCGTCGTCCCAGCCCCCAGCCCCTGCCGGCCCCTACAAACAAACACACACACACAAGGACAGATGCAAATACAGGTACCTTCTCCTCCAATGAGAACTCCCTCTCAAACTCCCCTGTTTGCCGCCGCTGCTCGCAGCTGTACCGCTCCTGGCTGGGCGGCCGCTTTTCTGGGCCCCTTAATGAGCCAGGCCCCGCCCCCTACTCAGGGCTCGGCGTCGTCCCAGCCCCCAGCCCCTGCCGGCCCGTACAAACAAACAAACAAACACACACACCACACACACACAAAGGACAGATGCAAATACAGGTACCTTCTCCTCCAATGAGAACTCCCTCTCAAACTCCCCTGTTTGCCCGCCGCTGCTCGCAGCTGTACCGCTCCCTGGCTGGGCGGCCGCTTTTCTGGGCCCCTTAATGAGCCAGGCCCCGCCCCCTACTCAGGGCTCGGCGTCGTCCCAGCCCCCAGCCCCTGCCGGCCCCTACAAACAAACACACCACACACACACACACACACACACACAAGGACAGATTCAAATACAGGTACCTTCTCCTCCAATGAGAACTCCTCTCAAACTCCCCTGTTTGCCGCGCTGCTCGCAGCTGTACCGCTGCTTGGCTGGGCGGCCGCTTTTCTGGGCCCCTTAATCAGCCAGGCCCCGCCCCCTACTCAGGGCTCGGCGTCGTCCCAGCCTCCAGCCCCTGCCGGCCCTACAAACAAACACACACACACACACACAAGGACAGATGCAAATACAGGTACCTTCTCCTCCAATGAGAACTCCCTCTCAAACTCCCCTGTTTGGCCGCCGCTGCTCGCAGCTGTACCGCTGCCTGGCTGGGCGGCCGCTTTTATGGGCAACTTAATCAGCCAGCCCCGCCCCCTACTCAGGGCTCGGCGTCGTCCCAGCCCCCAGCCCCTGCCGGCCCCTACAAACAAACACACACACACAAACCACACACACACACACACACAAGGACAGATGCAAATACAGGTACCTTCTCCTCCAATGAGAACTCCCTCTCAAACTCCCCTGTTTGCCGCCGCTGCTCGCAGCTGTACCGCTCCTGGCTGGGCGGCCGCTTTTCTGGGCCCCTTAATGAGCCAGGCCCGCCCCCTACTCAGGGCTCGGCGTCGTCCCAGCCCCCAGCCCCTGCCGGCCCTACAAACAAACACACACACACACACACACACACAAGGACAGATGCAAATACAGGTACCTTCTCCTCCAATGAGAACTCCCTCTCAAACTCCCTGTTTGCCGCCGCTGCTCGCAGCTGTACCGCTGCCTGGCTGGGCGGCCGCTTTTCTGGGCCCCTTAATCAGCCAGGCCCCGCCCCTACTCAGGGCTCGGCGTCGTCCCAGCCCCCAACCCCTGCCGGCCCCTACAAACAAACACACAAACACACACACACACACACAAGGACAGATGCAAATACAGGTACCTTCTCCTCCAATGAGAACTCCCTCTCAAACTCCCCTGTTTGCCGTCGCTGCTCGCAGCTGTACCGCTGCCTGGCTGGGCGGCCGCTTTTCTGGGCCCCTTAATCAGCCAGGCCCCGCCCCCCTACTCAGGGCTCGTTGTCGTCCCAGCCCCAGCCCCTGCCGGCCCCTACAAACAAACACACACACACACACACACACAAGGACAGATGCAAATACAGGTACCTTTCTCCTCAATGAGAACTCCCTCTCAACTCCCCTGTTTGCCGCCGCTGCTCGCAGCTGTACCGCTGGCTGGCTGGGCGGCCGCTTTTCTGGCCCCTTAATCAGCCAGGCTCCGCCCCCTACTCAGGCTCGGCGTCGTCCCAGCCCCCAGCCCCTGCCGGCCCCTACAAACAAACACACACACACACACACACACACACACACAAGGACAGATGCAAATACAGGTACCTTCTCCTCCAATGAGAACTCCCTCTCAAGCTCCCCTGTTTGCCGCCGCTGCTCGCAGCTGTACCGCTCCCTGGCTGGGCGGCCGCTTTTATGGGCCCCTTAATCAGCCAGGCCCCGCCCCTACTCAGGGCTCCGCGTCGTCCAGCCCCCAGCCCCTGCCGGGCCCCCTACAAACACACACACACACACACAACACACACACACACACACACACACACACACACAAGGACAGATGCAAATACAGGTACCGTCTCCTCAATGAGAACTCCCTCTCAAACTCCCCTGTTGCCGCCGCTGCTCGCAGCTGTACCGCTCCCTGGCTGGGCGGCCGCTTTTATGGGCCCCTTAATGAGCCAGGCCCCGCCCCCTACTCAGGGCTCGGCGTCGTCCCAGCCCCCAGCCCCTGCCGGCCCCTACAAACAAACACACACACACACACACACACACAAGGACAGATGCAAATACAGGTACCTTCTCCTCCAATGAGACCTCCCTCTCAAACTCCCCTGTTTGCCGCCGCTGCTCGCAGCTGTACCGCTGCCTGGCTGGGGCGGCCGCTTTTCTGGGCCCCTTAATCAGCCAGGCCCGCCCCCTACTCAGGGCTCGGCGTCGTCCAGCCCCCAACCCCTGCCGGCCCCTACAAACAAAACACACAAACACACACACACACACACACAAGGACAGATGCAAATACAGGTACCTTCTCCTCCAATGAGAACTCCCTCTCAAACTCCCCTGTTTGCCGCCGCTGCTCGCAGCTGTACCGCTGGTTGGCTGGGCGGCCGCTTTTCTGGGCCCCTTAATCAGCCAGGCCCCGCCCCCTACTCAGGGCTCGTCGTCGTCCCAGCCCCCAGCCCCTGCCGGCCCCTACAAACAAACACACACACACAAGGACAGATGCAAATACAGGTACCTTCTCCTCCAATGAGAACTCCCTCTCAAACTCCCCTGTTTGCCGCCGCTGCTCGCAGCTGTACCGCTCCCTGGCTGGGCGGCCGCTTTCTGGGCCCCTTAATGAGCCAGGCCCCGCCCCCTACTCAGGGCTCGGCGTCGTCCAGCCCCCCAGCCCCTGCCGGCCCGTACAAACAAACACACACACACACACACACACACACACACACACACACACACACAAGGACAGATTCAAATACAGGTACCTTCTCCTCCAATGAGAACTCCCTCTCAAACTCCCCTGTTTGCCGCCGCTGCTCGCAGCTGTACCGCTCCTGGCTGTGCGGCCGCTTTTATGGGCCCCTTAATCAGCCAGGCCCCGCCCCCCTACTCAGGGCTCGGCGTCGTCCCAGCCTC
>NW_027057365.1:0-4000 GCF_011386835.1 Chrysemys picta bellii
CTGTTTGCCGCTGCTGCTCGCAGCTGTACCGCTGCCTGGCTGGGCGGCCGCTTTTCTGGGCCCCTTAATCAGCCAGGCCCCGCCCCCTACTCAGGGCTCGGCGTCGTCCCAGCCCCCAGCCCCTGCCGGCCCCTACAAACAAACACACAAACACACACACACACACACAAAAGGACAGATGCAAATACAGGTACCTTCTCCTCCAATGAGAACTCCCTCTCAAGCTCCCCTGTTTGCCGCCGCTGCTCGCAGCTGTACCGCTGGCTGGCTGGGCAGCCGCTTTTATGGGCCCCTTAATCAGCCAGGCCCCGCCCCCTACTCAGGGCTCGGCGTCGTCCCAGCCCCCAGCCCCTGCCGGCCCCTACAAACAAACACACACACACACACACAAGGACAGATGCAAATACAGGTACCTTCTCCTCCAATGAGTACTCCCTCTCAAACTCCCCTGTTTGCCGCCGCTGCTCGCAGCTGTACCGCTGCCTGGCTGGGCGGCCGCTTTTATGGGCCCCTTAATCAGCCAGGCCCCGCCCCCTACTCAGGGCTCGGCGTCGTCCCAGCCCCCAGCCCCTGCCGGCCCCTACAAACAAACACACAAACACACACACACACAAGGACAGATGCAAATACAGGTACCTTCTCCTCCAATGAGAACTCCCTCTCAAACTCCCCTGTTTGCCGCCGCTGCTCGCAGCTGTACCGCTGCCTGGCTGGGCGGCCGCTTTTATGGGCCCCTTAATCAGCCAGGCCCCGCCCCCTACTCAGGGCTCGGCGTCGTCCCAGCCCCCAGCCCCTGCCGTCCCCTACAAACAAAAACACACACACACACACACACACACACACAAGGACAGATGCAAATACAGGTACCTTCTCCTCCAATGAGAACTCCCTCTCAAACTCCCCTGTTTGCCGCCGCTGCTCGCAGCTGTACCGCTGCCTGGCTGGGCGGCCGCTTTAATGGGCCCCTTAATCAGCCAGGCCCCGCCCCCTACTCAGGGCTCGGCGTCGTCCCAGCCCCCAGCCCCTGCCGGCCCCTACAAACAAACACACACACACAAACACACACACACACACACACACACACACACACAAGGACAGATGCAAATACAGGTACCTTCTCCTCCAATGAGAACTCCCTCTCAAACTCCCCTGTTTGCCGCCGCTGCTCGCAGCTGTACCGCTGCCTGGCTGGGCAACCGCTTTTATGGGCCTTTTAATCAGCCAGGCCCCGCCCCCTACTCAGGGCTCGGCGTCGTCCCAGCCCCCAGCCCCTGCCGGCCCCTACAAACAAACACACACACACACACACAAGGACAGATGCAAATACAGGTACCTTCTCCTCCAATGAGAACTCCCTCTCAAGCTCCCCTGTTTGCCACCGCTGCTCGCAGCTGTACCGCTGCCTGGCTGGGCGGCCGCTTTTCTGAGCCCCTTAATGAGCCAGGCCCCGCCCCCTACTCAGGGCTCGGCGTCGTCCCAGCCCCCAGCCCCTGCCGGCCCCTACAAACAAACACACACACACACAAGGAGAGATGCAAATACAGGTACCTTCTCCTCCAATGAGAACTCCCTCTCAGACTCCCCTGTTTGCCGCCGCTGCTCGCAGCTGTACCGCTGGCTGGCTGGGCGGCCGCTTTTCTGGGCCCCTTAATGAGCCAGGCCCCGCCCCCTACTCAGGGCTCGGCGTCGTCCCAGCCCCCAGCCCCTGCCGTCCCCTACAAACAAAAACACACACACACACACACACACACAAGGACAGATGCAAATACAGGTACCTTCTCCTCCAATGAGAACTCCCTCTCAAACTCCCCTGTTTGCCGCCGCTGCTCGCAGCTGTACCGCTGCCTGGCTGGGCAACCGCTTTTATGGGCCTTTTAATCAGCCAGGTCCCGCCCCCTACTCAGGGCTCGGCGTCGTCCCAGCCCCCAGCCCCTGCCGGCCCCTACAAACAAACACACACACACACACACAAGGACAGATGCAAATAGAGGTACCTTCTCCTCCAATGAGAACTCCCTCTCAAACTCCCCTGTTTGCCGCCGCTGCTCGCAGCTGTACCGTTGCCTGGCTGGACAACCGCTTTTCTGGGCCCCTTAATCAGCCAGGCCCCGCCCCCTACTCAGGGCTCGGCGTCGTCCCAGCCCCCAGCCCCTGCCGGCCCCTACAAACAAACACACACACACACACAAGGACAGATGCAAATACAGGTACCTTCTCCTCCAATGAGAACTCCCTCTCAAACTCCCCTGTTTGCCGCCGCTGCTCGCAGCTGTACCGCTGCCTGGCTGGGCAACCGCTTTTATGGGCCTTTTAATCAGCCAGGTCCCGCCCCCTACTCAGGGCTCGGCGTCGTCCCAGCCCCCAACCCCTGCCGGCCCCTACAAACAAACACACACACACACACACAAGGACAGATGCAAATACAGGTACCTTCTCCTCCAATGAGAACTCCCTCTCAAACTCCCCTGTTTGCCGCCGCTGCTCGCAGCTGTACCGCTGCCTGGCTGGGCAACCGCTTTTCTGGGCCCCTTAATCAGCCAGGCCCCGCCCCCTACTCAGGGCTCGGCGTCGTCCCAGCCCCCAGCCCCTGCCGGCCCCTACAAACAAACACACACACACACACAAGGACAGATGCAAATACAGGTACCTTCTCCTCCAATGAGAACTCCCTCTCAAACTCCCCTGTTTGCCGCTGCTGCTCGCAACTGTACCGCTGCCTGGCTGGGCGGCCGCTTTTCTGAGACCCTTAATCAGCCAGGCCCCGCCCCCTACTCAGGGCTCGGCCTCGTCCCAGCCCCCAGCCCCTGCCGGCCCCTACAAACAAAAACAAACACACACACACACACACAAGGACAGATGCAAATACAGGTACCTTCTCCTCCAATGAGAACTCCCTCTCAAACTCCCATGTTTGCCGCCGCTGCTCGCAGCTGTACCGCTGCCTGGCTGGGCAACCGCTTTTATGGGCCTTTTAATCAGCCAGGCCCCGCCCCCTACTCAGGGCTCGGCGTCGTCCCAGCCCCCAGCCCCTGCCGGCCCCTACAAACAAACACACACACACACAAACAAGGACAGATGCAAATACAGGTACCTTCTCCTCCAATGAGAACTCCCTCTCAAACTCCCCTGTTTGCCGCTGCTGCTCGCAGCTGTACCGCTGCCTGGCTGGACGGCCGCTTTTCTGGGCCCCTTAATCAGCCAGGCCCCGCCCCCTACTCAGGGCTCGGCGTCGTCCCAGCCCCCAGCCCCTGCCGGCCCCTACAAACAAACACACACACACACACACACACACACAAGGACAGATGCAAATACAGGTACCTTCTCCTCCAATGAGACCTCCCTCTCAAACTCCCCTGTTTGCCGCCGCTGCTCGCAGCTGTACCGCTGCCTGGCTGGGCAACCGCTTTTCTGGGCCCCTTAATCAGCCAGGCCCCGCCCCCTACTCAGGGCTCGGCGTCGTCCCAGCCCCCAGCCCCTGCCGGCCCCTACAAACAAAAACAAACACACACACACACACACAAGGACAGATGCAAATACAGGTACCTTCTCCTCCAATGAGAACTCCCTCTCAAACTCCCCTGTTTGCCGCCGCTGCTCGCAGCTGTACCGCTGCCTGGCTGGGCAACCGCTTTTATGGGCCTTTTAATCAGCCAGGCCCCGCCCCCTACTCAGGGCTCGGCGTCGTCCCAGCCCCCAGCCCCTGCCGGCCCCTACAAACAAACACACACACACACACACAAGGACAGATGCAAATACAGGTACCTTCTCCTCCAATGAGAACTCCCTCTCAAACTCCCCTGTTTGCCGCTGCTGCTCGCAGCTGTACCGCTGCCTGGCTGGGCGGCCGCTTTTCTGGGCCCCTTAATCAGCCAGGCCCGGCCCCCTACTCAGAGCTCGGCATCGTCCCAGCCCCCAGCCCCTGCCGGCCCCTACAAACAAACACACACACACACACACACACAAGGACAGATGCAAATACAGGTACCTTCTCCTCCAATGA
>NW_027057366.1:0-4000 GCF_011386835.1 Chrysemys picta bellii
TTTGGACTGAGCTTGCTAGCTATATTTCCCAGTTAACTCGTTCTGTTCTTTTTCCTTCTCCCTTTCTTGGCTTCTTTTAACCTACAAAGGAAACTTCCACTCTTCACTCATACACCTTTCCCCAACAATGAACACATACACATTGCCATTATACACCCTTCCAGTAACATAACTTCTATACAGAGCTTTGGAGCAACAAACCAGGACGAGCACACCCACTTTTGAGGATTCCACTCGGTACAACCTCTGGTGTCCAATAGCTTTCCTTTTTAAAACCTTAAATGCCTTGTCGGCTTCTGAGGACCAGTGAAAGGGGTCGTGATCCGCTCCCTTAACACATTCGTACAAGGGTTTAGCCCACAGTCCAAACTCTGGGATCCATATGCTGCAGAAGCCTGCCATGCCCAGAAACGCCCTGAGCCGTTTACGATTACTTGGGATAGGAATTTGGCAGATAGCTTCCTTTCTTTCACTTGAAAGCTGGCGCCCCCCCTGCCTTATGTGAAACCCTAAGTACCGTACTACTGGGAGGGCAATCTGAGCCTTACTCTGTGCTACCCGATTTCCTCGGAGTCCAACAAAGTTCAGGAGGCTCACAGTGACTTTAAGGCAAGGGGTGAGACCCACAGCAGCAATTAACAAGTCATCCACATATTGCAGGAGGAGGACCCTGTCCTCATTGTCCCACTCCTCCAAGTCTCTGGCCAGGGCCTGGCCGAAAAGGGTGGGGGGATTTTTAAATCCCTGGGCCAACACTGTCCAGCAAAGCTGCTTTTTAACCCTCCTTTTGTCCTTCCTCTGGCTCCACTCTGGGGCTTGCATGGCTGAGGGCTCAATTGCAAGGGTCATTCTCCAGGCATTCTCGGGGGGTAAGGTGAGGGTTACTTCATCTTCTTTGACCTCCTTAGATGGTCTCTGCCAAATTGGCTTGATATTGTTTATAAGCTCCCAATCCCAGTGTTTTAACCTTTTTAGTTTTTGGCTTTCTTTTTTTTTTTCTCTTCCTCCTCCTCAACAGCAGGGTCCTCATGAGGATATTACAGTCATCCCAGTCAGGCTTATGGCTAGCCAGGCACCCCTCAGAGACCGAGATAAGATGCTTGGGTTCGTAGAGAATTCCCCTGCCTGTGCCTTAAAGGCTGCTAGGTCCACCGGGTTAAAAGGCACATGGGTGTCTACCTGCATAGTAGTGGCCAGATTCCTATCTGAGCCATGTCTGGACACCACGGTCTCAGTGATCAACGGATAAAATTCCACCGAGGGGGCAATCTCTGGGACCTGAGACACCTTGTCTTTATGTGGTGGGGGTGTGATAGCCAAAGGGGACACCGGACCTGCCATTACAGCTGTGGGGGGGGGGGGGGGGGTTCTGGGGACTAACAGTAGCTACTACCAAACCTGTCGGAGTCAAATTACACTTTTGCAAAATATCTAACCTATCTCTTAGCAACATAAACAACTGTACATACATATGTTCATTCCATTTACCCGTTTGCTGACAAAACAGAAGTAATTGAAGGATTGTATTATAATTAAGTGATCCTTCCGGTGGCCACCTTTCCTGGTCCTCTAGCTGATATTGAGGCCAGTCTACTGTACAGAACATTTTTAATTTACTTTTAGTCAACGGATCCGATCCAAACACTTTCCAGTTCACCAGAATGCATTCTAAGGGCGTACACCTTGCCCTGCCTGGAGTACTCTGTCCTTGCCCCATACCCTAGGGCGTCCCCAGGTCAAAACAGGTAAAAGTCCCCACTGGACTGTTCCTACCTTATCCACGGGACCGGTTCCCCACCATCGCCTGCAGCTGCTTCTCCACTACTCAAGCGCGTTGCACCGTTGTGCCCTCCGGGGTCAACCAAACCGCGTCTCCGCCGAGACCCCCGATGAAGTCACCGGTGCGCGCTGGGCGTCGGTCGTCACCTCAATCCGTCAGCCGCCAAGAGGGGTCCGGGCAAGGCTAAATTTCAGCCTCGAGCCCCACGTTGGGCGCCAAGAACTGTTGCCGGCACAGAGGGCCCGAGGACAGCAGCAGCGGGTTCGTTGCCCGGTGTGCGTCGCGCCAATACACACACCAGGGGGAGAAGCAAACAAAGTTTATTTGGGATCCCAAAGTGGTGCAAGGAGCCTGGCACGTCTCAAATCAAGCACACCAACGTAAGCAGCCTTTGTCTTTGATACAGTTTGCAGCTAAGCCTTTCCCTTCTTCCCCCGCCCTTTCTCACCCCCCTCCTGCAGTCCCACCTCTCCCCCTTTCTCACCCCCTCCTCCAGTCCCACCTCTCCCCCTTTCTCACCCCCCTCCTGCAGTCCCACCTCTCCCCCTTTCTCACCCCCTCCTCCATTCCCACCTCTCCCCCTTTCTCACCCCCCTCCTCCATTCCCACCTCTCCCCCTTTCTCACCCCCCTCCTGCAGTCCCACCTCTCCCCCTTTCTCACCCCCCTCCTCCAGTCCCACCTCTCCCCCTTTCTCACCCCCCTCCTGCAGTCCCACATCTCCTCCTTTCTCACCCCCCTCCTGCAGTCCCACCTCTCCACCTTTCTCACCCCCCTCCTCCAGTCCCACCTCTCCCCCTTTCTCACCCCCCCTCCTCCATTCCCACCTCTCCCCCTTTCTCACCCTCCTCCTCCAGTCCCACCTCTCCCCCTTTCTCACCCCCCTCCTGCAGTCCCACCTCTCCACCTTTCTCACCCCCCTCCTCCAGTCCCACCTCTCCCCCTTTCTCACCCCCCCTCCTCCATTCCCACCTCTCCACCTTTCTCACCCTCCTCCTCCAGTCCCACCTCTCCCCCTTTCTCACCCCCCCTCCTCCAGTCCCACCTCTCCCCCTTTCTCACCCCCCCTCCTCCAGTCCCACCTCTCCCCCTTTCTCACCCCCCCTCCTCCAGTCCCACCTCTCCCCCTTTCTCACCCCCCCCTCCAGTCCCACCTCTCCCCCTTTCTCACCCCCCTCCTGCAGTCCCACCTCTCCCCCTTTCTCACCCCCCCTCCTCCAGTCCCACCTCTCCCCCTTTCTCACCACCTCCTCCAGTCCCACCTCTCCCCCTTTCTCACCCCCCTCCTCCAGTCCCACCTCTCCCCCTTTCTCACCCCCCTCCTGCAGTCCCACCTCTCCCCCTTTCTCACCCCCCTCCTGCAGTCCCACCTCTCCCCCTTTCTCACGCCCCCTCCTGCAGTCCCACCTCTCCCCCTTTCTCACCCCCCCTCCTCCATTCCCACCTCTCCCCCTTTCTCAACCCCCTCCTGCAGTCCCACCTCTCCCCCTTTCTCACCTCCCCTTATCCAGTCCCACCTCTCCCCCTTTCTCACCCCCCTCCTCCAGTCCCACCTCTCCCCCTTTCTCACCCCCCTCCTCCAGTCCCTCCTCTCCCCCTTTCTCACCCCCTCCTGCAGTCCCTCCTCTCCCCCTTTCTCACCCCCCTCCTGCAGTCCCACCTCTCCCCCTTTCTCACCTCCCCTTATCCAGTCCCACCTCTCCCCCTTTCTCACCACCTCCTCCAGTCCCACCTCTCCCCCTTTCTCACCCCCCTCCTCCAGTCCCACCTCTCCCCCTTTCTCACCCCCCTCCTGCAGTCCCACCTCTCCCCCTTTCTCACCCCCCTCCTCCAGTCCCACCTCTCCCCCTTTCTCACCCCCCTCCTCCAGTCCCTCCTCTCCCCCTTTCTCACCCCCTCCTGCAGTCCCTCCTCTCCCCCTTTCTCACCCCCCTCCTGCAGTCCCACCTCTCCCCCTTTCTCACCTCCCCTTATCCAGTCCCACCTCTCCCCCTTTCTCACCCCCCCTCCTCCAGTCCCACCTCTCCGCCTTTCTCACCCCCCCTCCTCCAGTCCCACCTCTCCCCCTTTCTCACCCCCCCTCCTCCAGTCCCACCTCTCCCCCTTTCTCACCCCCCCTTCTCCAGTCCCACCTCTCCCCTTTCTCACCACCCTCCATTCCCACCTCTCCCCCTTTCTCACCCCCCCTCCTCCAGTCCCACCTCTCCCCCTTTCTCACCCC
>NW_027057367.1:0-4000 GCF_011386835.1 Chrysemys picta bellii
CCTCTCCGAGGGGAATATCTTTCAGCGCTGTATGTACTCCACCTCTCCGAGGGGACTAGCTCGTGGCGCTGTATGTACTCCGCCTCTCCGAGGGGAATAGCTCGCGGCGCTGTATGTACTCCACCTCTCCGAGGGGAACAGCTCGCGGCGCTGTATGTACTCCACCTCTCCGAGGGGAATATCTTGCAGCGCTGTATGTACTCCACCTATCCGAGGGGACTAGCTCGTGGCGCTGTACGTACTCCGCCTCTCCGAGGGGAACAGCTTGCGGCGCTGTATGTACTCCACCTCTCCGAGGGGAATAGCTCGCGGCGCTGTATGTACTCCACCTCTCCGAGGGGAATAGCTCGCGGAGCTGTATGTACTCCACCTATCCGAGGGGAACAGCTCGCGGCGCTTTGTGTACTCCGCCTCTCCGCGGGGAACAGCTCGCGGCGCTGTATGTACTCCACCTCTCCGAGGGGAATAGCTCGCGGCGCTGTATGTACTCCACCTCTCCGAGGGGAACAGCTCGCGGTGCTGTATGTACTCCACCTCTCCGAGGGGAATAGCTCGCGGCGCTGTACGTACTCCACCTCTCCGAGGGGAATAGCTCGCGGCGCTGTATGTACTCCGCCTCTCCGAGGGGAATAGCTCGCGGCGCTGTATGTACTCCGCCTCTCCGCGGGGAATAGCTCGCGGCGCTGTATGTACTCCGCCTCTCCGCGGGGAATAGCTCGCGGCGCTGTATGTACTCCACCTCTCCGCGGGGAATAGCTCGCGGCGCTGTATGTACTCCACCTCTCCGCGGGGAACAGCTCAAGGCGCTGTATGTACTCCACCTCTCCGAGGGGAACAGCTCGCGGCGCTGCACGTACTCCGCCTCTCCGAGGGGAACAGCTCGCGGCGCTGTATGTACTCCACCTCTCCGAGGGGAACAGCTCGCGGCGCTGTATGTACTCCACCTCTCCGAGGGGAATAGCTCGCGGCGCTGTACGTACTCCACCTCTCAGCGGGGAATAGCTCGCGGCGCTGTATGTACTCCACCTCTCCGCGGGGAATAGCTCGCGGCGCTGTATGTACTCCACCTCTCCGAGGGGACTAGCTCGTGGCGCTGTATGTACTCCACCTCTCCGAGGGGACTAGCTCGTGGCGCTGTATGTACTCCGCCTCTCCGAGGGGAATAGCTCGCGGCGCTGTATGTACTCCGCCTCTCCGCGGGGAATAGCTCGCGGCGCTGTATGTACTCCACCTCTCCGCGGGGAATAGCTCGCGGCGCTGTATGTACTCCACCTCTCCGCGGGGAATAGCTCGCGGCGCTGTATGTACTCCACCTCTCCGCGGGGAATAGCTCGCGGCGCTGTATGTACTCCACCTCTCCGCGGGGAATAGCTCGCGGCGCTGTATGTACTCCACCTCTCCGAGGGGAACAGCTCGCGGCGCTGTACGTACTCCACCTCTCAGCGGGGAATAGCTCGCGGCGCTGTGTGTACTCCACCTCTCCGCGGGGAATAGCTCGCGGCGCTGTATGTACTCCACCTCTCCGAGGGGACTAGCTCGTGGCGCTGTATGTACTCCACCTCTCCGAGGGGAACAGCTCTCGGCGCTGCACGTACTCCACCTCTCCGCGGGGAATAGCGGCGCTGTATGTACTCCGCCTCTCCGAGGGGAACAGCTCGCGGCGCTGTATGTACTCCACCTCTCCGAGGGGAATAGCTCGCGGTGCTGTATGTACTCCGCCTCTCCGCGGGGAATAGCTCGCGGCGCTGTACGTACTCCGCCTCTCCGCGGGGAATAGCTCGCGGCGCTGTATGTACTCCACCTCTCCGCGGGGAATAGCTCGCGGCGCTGTATGTACTCCACCTCTCCGAGGGGAACAGCTCGCGGCGCTGTATGTACTCCACCTCTCCGCGGGGAATAGCTCGCGGCGCTGTATGTACTCCACCTCTCCGAGGGGAATAGCTCGCGGTGCTGTATGTACTCCACCTCTCCGAGGGGAATAGCTCGCGGCGCTGTACGTACTCCACCTCTCAGCGGGGAATAGCTCGCGGCGCTGTATGTACTCCGCCTCTCCGCGGGGAATAGCTCGCGGCGCTGTACGTACTCCGCCTCTCCGCGGGGAATAGCTCGCGCCGCTGTATGTACTCCACCTCTCCGCGGGGAATAGCTCGCGGCGCTGTATGTACTCCACCTCTCCGCGGGGAATAGCTCGCGGCGCTGTATGTACTCCACCCCTCCGAGGGGAATAGCTCGCGGCGCTGTATGTACTTCACCTCTCCGAGGGGAACAGCTCGCGGCGCTGTATGTACTCCACCTCTCCGCGGGGAATAGCTCGCGGCGCTGTACGTACTCCCCCTCTCCGCGGGGAATAGCTCGCGGCGCTGTATGTACTCCACCTCTCCGAGGGGAAGAGCTCGCGGCGCTGTATGTACTCCACCTCTCCGAGGGGAATAGCTCGCGGCGCTGTACGTACTCCACCTCTCAGCGGGGAATAGCTCGCGGCGCTGTACGTACTCCGCCTCTCCGCGGGGAATAGCTCGCGGCGCTGTACGTACTCCGCCTCTCCGCGGGGAATAGCTCGCGGCGCTGTATGTACTCCACCTCTCCGCGGGGAATAGCTCGCGGCGCTGTATGTACTCCACCTCTCCGAGGGGAATAGCTCGTGGCGCTGTATGTACTCCACCTCTCCTAGGGGAACAGCTCGCGGCGCTGTATGTACTCCACCTCTCCGAGGGGAGTAGCTTGCAGTGCTGCGAGCGAGCGTGCAGCGCTGCAGGCTCTGATCACACTGGTGCTTTACAGCGCTGCACTTGCTGCGCTGGGGGGGGCGTTTTCACACTCCTGAACACAGCAAGTTGCAGCCCTGTACAGCGCCATTGTAGCCAAGGCCTCAGCTACTGCCAGCAAATCACAGTTACCCTTTCCAGGTTCCCTTTTACCAGCTGTACCAGCCTCTAATCCATCTCCCATCCAAGATCTCCCCTTTCCTTCCTCAGCTACGGCTTCCACCTGACCAGCCACTTTAATCTGCTCCCAAGAAACATTGTCCTGACCAATGGGAGCTTTCTGCTCTCGATCTAATTCCAGAGTCACTTCTGAGACACTAGACAGACATTCAGACACTTCATTCACAGACAAACAGCTCTTCTCCTCAGACAAACCTTTGGAAAAACCTTTCATAGACACAACCCTAGAATTAATCCTCTCCTGTGCCTGGTTTGTGTTAACTTGACTGAACATAGCTTTAATATCATTCCCAATCATAAGATCCTTAGGGATTATGTCTTTTACTCCCACAACCATGGTGCCCTCAAATCCCTTCCATCTCAGGTGGATTTTAGCCAAAGGCACCCTGACAAAATACTCAGATAAGGCTACAACAGTTACATCTTCACCTGGCAAATAATCTTCCTCCCTGACAAGACTTGCTTTAACCAAAGTGATATCTGCTGCGGTGTCCCTCCATGCCATACACCTCACTCCATTCACTTCTGCACTGCTAATAAACTCTGCGTTATTTCCCCCATCTTTAGCTTTAATGTGAGTTTTAAGGTCAAATTCTTCAGAGACCACAGAAAAAGCATTTGCACACAGGGCACCAACGCTGGGCTCTGTGTGGCTTGCCTGTGAGTTTATAACAACAGGATTAGCATTTGCTGTGGCATTTGGGTTTGCTGGTTTTGGGCTGCCCTTCAGGGTCGGGCAATCTGATCTCATGTGGCCCAGCACACCACAGTGATAGCATGTAACCTGCTCGTTCTTGGGGCGAGAGCTCCTATCCTCTGGGCCCCCATGAGCTCCTTTAGAAGAGTCAGGGCCAGGTTTACCTTTAGATCCTTCCCTCCTCTTGAACTGGGGAGAATGGGGATCAGTTTCCCCGGGGTTTATACCCTTCTCGAGCCCTGTTTTGGGTATGCAATCTCTGCTGCCCGTAGGACTGACTCAGGGTCCCTGTCACACACAGCTGCTCTCACATGGTCAGGCACAATGTCTAAGAACTGTTCCAAAGTTATTAAATCCA
>NW_027057368.1:0-4000 GCF_011386835.1 Chrysemys picta bellii
GAAGTGCGGGGCCCAATTCGAACAGTTTTGACGGGGCCCCGGCAGGGATGACTGAAAAAAAAAAAAAAACCACTTAAAAAAACATGTGGGGCTTGTTCTCACCGGGCGGCACTCGTAGTCTTAGGCGGTTTGTCCTTCACTCACTCCGGGTCTTTGGTGGCACTGAAGGACCTGCTGCCAAAGTGCTGCTGAAGACCCAGAGCGAGTGAAGGACCCGCCGCTGAAGTGCCGCCGAAGACCCGGAGAGCTGCCGGCTGAGTAAAATTTAAAAAGGAGCCTCTAGCCAGGGAAGGGATTCTCGGCCACTGGGCACGGGGCCCTCTTTGGCGCGGGGCCCGATTCAGGAGAATTGGTGGAATTGGCCTAAAGCCGGCCCAGCCTGGGCGGGAAAATCACTGAGGCGGCTGGCCCTGACTGGGTAGGAGGAGTTGGGAGGGAAAGCCCAGAGGTAGATTTTGCTGATTGGGCAGGAGGCGCTGGGCGGGAAAAGTCACTGAGGTGGCTGGAGCTGACTGGGTAGGAGGTGTTGGGAGGGAAAGCCCAGAGGTTGTTTTTGCTGACTGGGTGGGAGGAGTTGGGCTGGAAAATCATTCAGGGGGTTTGTGCTGACTAGGTAGGAGGTGCTGAGCGGGAAAAGTCACTGGAGGTGACTGACACTGACAGGGTAGGAGCTGCTGGGCAGGAAAGCCCTGAGGTGGATTTTGCTGATTGGGCAGAAGGTGCTGGGCAGGAAAATCACTGGAGGTGGCTCGCGCTGACAGGGTAGGAGGTGCGGGGTGGGAAAAGTCACTGGAGGTGACTGGTGCTGACAGGGTAGGAGGCACTGGGCGGGAAAATCACTGAGGCTGCTGGCCCTGACTGGCTAGGAGAAGTTGGGAGGGAAAGCCCAGAGGTGGGTTGCGCTAATTGAGCAAGAGCCATGGGGCAGGAAAATCGCTGAGGCAGCTCGTGCTGATTCGGTAGGAGGTGCTGGGTGGGAAAAGTCAGTGAGGGGGCTGGCACTGACAGGGTAGGAGGCTCTGAGTGGGAAAAATCACTGAGGCGGCTGGCCCTGACTGGTAGGAGGAGTTGGGAGGGAAAGCACAGAGGTAGGTTTTGCTGATTGGGCAGGAGGTGGTGGGCGGGGAAATCACTGAGGCACCTTGCAGTGACTGGGTAGGCGGTGCTGGGCGGGAAAAGTCACTGAGGGGGCGCTGGCGCTGACTGGGCAGGAGGCTCTGAGTGGGAAAATCACTGAGGTGGCTCTTGATGACTGGGTAGGAGGAGTTGGGAGGGAAAGCCCAGAGGTTGGTTTTGCTGACTGGGTGGGAGGTGTTGGGCTGGAAAATCACTGAGGGGGTTGGCGCTGACTACGTAGGAGGTGCTGAGCGGGAAAAGTCACTGAGGTGGCTCTTGCTGACTGGGTAGGAGGTGTTGGGAGGGAAAGCCCAGAGGTGGGTTGCACTGATTGAGCAGGAGCCGCGGGGCAGGAAAATCACTGAGGCACCTCGCGCTGATTCGGTAGGCGGTGCTGGGCAGGAAAAGTCACTGAGGGGGCGCTGGCGCTGACTGGGCAGGAGGCTCTGAGTGGGAAAATCACTGAGGTGGCTCTTGCTGACTGGGTAGGAGGTGTTGGGAGGGAAAGCCCAGAGGTTGGTTTTGCTGACTGGGTGGGAGGAGTTGGGCTGGAAAATCACTCAGGGGGTTTGTGCTGACTAGGTAGGAGGTGCTGAGCGGGAAAAGTCACTGCAGGTGACTGGCGCTGACAGGGTAGGAGGCGCTAGGCGGGAAAATCACTGAGGCGGCTGGCCCTGACTGGGTAGGAGTACTTGGGAGGGAAAGCACAGAGGTAGGTTTTGCGGATTGGTCAGGAGATGGTGGGCGGGGAAATCACTGAGGTGGCTGGCCCTGACTGGGCAGAAGATGTTGGGAGGGAAAGTACAGAGGTGGGTCGTGCTGACTGGGTATGAGGCGCTGGATGGGAAAATCTTTGAGGGGCTGGCACTGACTGGGCAGGAGTTTCTGAGTGGGAAAATCACTGTGGTGGCTCTTGCTGACAGGGTTGGAGTTGTTGGGAGGGAAAGCCCAGAGGTGGGTTTTGCTGACTGGGTGAGAGGTATTGGGCTGGAAAATCACTGAGGGGGCTGGTGCTGACTAGGTAGGAAGCGCTGGGCTTGAAAGCCCTGAGGTGGGTTTTGCTGATTGGGGAGGTGGTGCTGGGCAGGAAAATCACTGAGGCAGCTCACACTGATAGGGTAGGAGGCGCAGGGCAGGAAAAGTCTCTGAGGGGGTTGGTGCTGACTGGGTAGGAGGTGTTGGGAGGGAAAGCCCAGAGGTTGGTTTTGCTGACTGGGTGGGAGGAGTTGGGCTGGAAAATCACTCAGGGGGTTTGTGCTGACTAGGTAGGAGGTGCTGAGTGGGAAAAGTCACTGCAGGTGACTGGCGCTGACAGGGTAGGAGGCGCTGGGCGGGAAAATCACTGAGGCGGCTGCCCCTGACGGGTAGGAGGAGTTGGGAGGGAAAGCCCAGAGGTCGGTTTTGCTGATTGGGCAGGAGGTGGTGGGTGGGGAAATCACTGAGGCACCTTGCAGTGACTGGGTAGGAGGTGCTGGGCGGGAAAAGTCACTGAGGTGGCTGGCGCTGACAGGGTAGGAGGCGCTGGGCGGGAAAATCACTGAGGCGTCTGGCCCTGACGGGTAGGAGGAGTTGGGAGGGAAAGCCCAGAGGTCGGTTTTGCTGATTGGGCAGGAGGTGGTGGGTGGGGAAATCACTGAGGCACCTTGCAGTGACTGGGTAGGAGGTGCTGGGCGGGAAAAGTCACTGAGGTGGCTGGCGCTGACTGGGCAGAAGATGTTGGGAGGGAAAGTACAGAGGTGGGTCGTGCTGACTGGGTATGAGACGCTGGATGGGAAAATCTTTGAGGGGCTGGCACTGACTGGGCAGGAGTTTCTGAGTGGGAAAATCACTGTGGTGGCTCTTGCTGACAGGGTTGGAGTTGTTGGGAGGGAAAGCCCAGAGGTGGGTTTTGCTGACTGGGTGAGAGGTATTGGGCTGGAAAATCACTGAGGGGGCTGGTGCTGACTAGGTAGGAAGCACTGGGCTTGAAAGCCCTGAGGTGGGTTTTGCTGATTGGGGAGGTGGTGCTGGGCAGGAAAATCACTGAGGCAGCTCACGCTGATAGGGTAGGAGGCGCAGGGCAGGAAAAGTCTCTGAGGGGGTTGGTGCTGACTGGGTAGGAGGTGTTGGGAGGGAAAGCCCAGAGGTTGGTTTTGCTGACTGGGTGAGAGGTATTGGGCTGGAAAATCACTGAGGGGGCTGGTGCTGACTAGGTAGGAAGCGCTGGGCTTGAAAGCCCTGAGGTGGGTTTTGCTGATTGGGGAGGTGGTGCTGGGCAGGAAAATCACTGAGGCAGCTCACGCTGATAGGGTAGGAGGCGCAGGGCAGGAAAAGTCTCTGAGGGGGTTGGTGCTGACTGGGTAGGAGGTGTTGGGAGGGAAAGCCCAGAGGTTGGTTTTGCTGACTGGGTGAGAGGTATTGGGCTGGAAAATCACTGAGGGGGCTGGTGCTGACTAGGTAGGAAGCGCTGGGCTTGAAAGCCCTGAGGTGGGTTTTGCTGATTGGGGAGGTGGTGCTGGGCAGGAAAATCACTGAGGCAGCTCACGCTGATAGGGTAGGAGGCGCAGGGCAGGAAAAGTCTCTGAGGGGGTTGGTGCTGACTGGGTAGGAGGTGTTGGGAGGGAAAGCCCAGAGGTTGGTTTTGCTGACTGGGTGGGAGGAGTTGGGCTGGAAAATCACTCAGGGGGTTTGTGCTGACTAGGTAGGAGGTGCTGAGCGGGAAAAGTCACTGCAGGTGACTGGCGCTGACAGGGTAGGAGGCGCTGGGCGGGAAAATCACTGAGGGGGTTGGTGCTGACTGGGTAGGAGGTGTTGGGAGGGAAAGCCCAGAGGTTGGTTTTGCTGACTGGGTGGGAGGAGTTGGGCTGGAAAATCACTGATGGGGTTGGCGCTGACTACGTAGGAG
>NW_027057369.1:0-4000 GCF_011386835.1 Chrysemys picta bellii
CAATAAAAGCGGCCGCCCAGCCAGGCAGCGGTAGAGCTGCGAGCAGCGGCGGCAAACAGGGGAGTTTGAGAGGGAGTTCTCATTGGAGGAGAAGGTACCTGTATTTGCATCTGTCCTTGTGTGTGTGTGTGTGTGTGTGTGTGTTTGTTTGTAGGGGCCGGCAGGGGCTGGGGGCTGGGAGGACGCCGAGCCCTGAGTAGGGGGCGGGGCCTGGCTGATTAAGGGGCCAATAAAAGCGGCCGCCCAGCCAGGCAGCGGTAGAGCTGCGAGCAGCGGCGGCAAACAGGGGAGTTTGAGAGGGAGTTCTCATTGGAGGAGAAGGTACCTGTATTTGCATCTGTCCTTGTGTGTGTGTGTGTGTGTGTGTGTGTCTTTGTGTGTGTTTGTTTGTAGGGCCCGGCAGGGGCTGGGGGCTGGGACGACGCCGAGCCCTGAGTAGGGGGCGGGGCCTGGCTGATTAAGGGGCCCAGAAAAGCGGCCGCCCAGCCAGGCAGCGGTACAGCTGCGAGCAGTGGCGGAAAACAGGGGAGTTTGAGAGGGAGTTCTCATTGGAGGAGAAGGTACCTGTATTTGCATCTGTCCTTGTGTGTGTGTGTGTGTGTGTTTGTATGTAGGGGCCGGCAGGGGCTGGGGGCTGGGACGACGCCGAGCCCTGAGTAGGGGGCGGGGCCTGGCTGATTAAGGGGCCCATAAAAGCTTCCGCCCAGCCAGGCAGCGGTACAGCTGCGAGCAGCGGTGGCAAAGAGGGGAGTTTGAGAGGGAGTTCTCATTGGAGGAGAAGGTCCCTGTATTTGCATCTGTCCTTGTGTGTGTGTGTGTTTGTTTGTTTGTTTGTTTGTAGGGGCCGGCAGGGGCTGGGGGCTGGGACGACGCCGAGCCCTGAGTAGGGGGCGGGGCCTGGCTGATAAAGGGGCCCATAAAAGCGGCGGCCCAGCCAGGCAGCGGTACAGCTGCGAGCAGCGGCGGCAAACAGGGGAGCTTGAGAGGGAGTTCTCATTGGAGGAGAAGGTACCTGTATTTGCATCTGTCCTTGTGTGTGTGTGTGTGTGTGTGTTTGTTTGTAGGGGCCGGCAGGGGCTGGGGGCTGGGACGACGCCGAGCCCTGAGTAGGGGGCGGGGCCTGGCTGATTAAGGGGCCCATAAAAGCTTCCGCCCAGCCAGGCAGCAGTACAGCTGCGAGCAGCGGTGGCAAACAGGGGAGTTTGAGAGGGAGTTCTCATTGGAGGAGAAGGTACCTGTATTTGCATCTGTCCTTGTGTGTGTGTGTGTGTGTGTGTGTGTGTGTGTGTGTTTGTTTGTAGGGGCCGGCAGGGGCTGGGTGCTGGGAAGACGCCGAACTCTGAGTAGGGGTCGGGGCCTGGCTGATTAAGGGGCCCATAAAAGCGGCCGCCCAGCCAGGCAGCAGTACAGATGCGAGCAGCGGCGGCAAACGGGAGTTTGAGAGGGAGTTCTGATTGGAGAAGAAGGTACCTGTATTTGCATCTGTCCTTGTGTGTGTGTGTGTGTTTGTTTGTAGGAGCCGGCAGGGGCTGGGGGCTGGGACGACGCCGAGCCCTGAGTAGGGGGCGGGGCCTGGCTGATTAAGGTGCCCATAAAAGCGGCCGCCCAGCCAGGCAGCGGTACAGCTGCGAGCAGCGTCGGCAAACAGGGGAGTTTGAGAGGGAGTTCTCATTGGAGGAGAAGGTACCTGTATTTGCATATGTCCTTGTTGTTCTTGTGTGTTAGTTTGTAGGGGCTGGCAGGGGCTGGGTGCTGGGAAGACGCCGAGCCCTGAATAGGGGGCGGGGCCTGGCTGATTAAGGGGCCCATAAAAGCGGCCGCCCAGCCAGGCAGCGGTACAGCTGCGAGCAGCGGCGGCAAACAGGGGAGTTTGAGAGGGAGTTCTCATTGGAGGAGAAGGTACCTGTATTTGCATCTGTCCTTGTGTGTGTGTGTTTGTTTGTAGGGGCCGGCAGGCGCTGGGTGCTGGGAAGACACCGAGCCCTGAGTAGGGAGCGGAGCCTGGCTGATTAAGGGGCCCATAAAAGCGGCCGCCCAGCCAGGCAGCGGTACAGCTGCGAGCAGCGTCGGCAAACAGGGGAGTTTGAGAGGGAGTTCTCATTGGAGGAGAAGGTACCTGTATTTGCATCTGTCCTTGTGTGTGTGTGTTTGTTTGTAGGGGCCGGCAGGGGCTGGGTGCTGGGAAGACGCCGAGCCCTGAGTAGGGGGCGGGGCCTGGCTGATTAAGGGGCCCATAAAAGCAGCCGCCCAACCAGGCAGCGGTACAGCTGCGAGCAGCGGCGGCAAACAGGGGAGTTTGAGAGGGAGTTCTCATTGGAGGAGAAGGTACCTGTATTTGCATCTGTCCTTGTGTGTGTGTGTTTGTTTGTAGGGGCCGGCAGGGGCTGGGTGCTGGGAAGACGCCGAGGCCTGAGTAGGGGGCGGGGCCTGGCTGATTAAGGGGCCCATAAGAACGGCCGCCCAGCCAGGCAGCGGTAGAGCTGAGAGTAGCGGCCGCAAACAGGGGAGTTTGAGACGGAGTTCTCATTGGAGGAGAAGGTACCTGTATTTGCATCTGTCCTTGTGTGTGTGTTTGTTTGTAGGGGCCGGCAGAGGCTGGGTGATGGGAAGACGCCGAGCCATGAGTAGGGGGCGGGGCCTGGCTGATTAAGGGGCCCATAAAAGCGGCCGCCCAGCCAGGCAGCGGTACAGCTGCGAGCAGCGGCGGCGAACAGGGGAGTTTGAGAGGGAGTTCTCATTGGAGGAGAAGGTACCTGTATTTGCATCTGTCCTTGTGTGTTCTTGTGTGTTTGTTTGTAGGGGCCGGCAGGGGCTGGGTGCTGGGAAGACGCCGAACTCTGAGTAGGGGTCGGGGCCTGGCTGATTAAGGGGCCCATAAAAGCGGCCGCCCAGCCAGGCAGCAGTACAGCTGCGAGCAGCGGCGGCAAACGGGAGTTTGAGAGGGAGTTCTGATTGGAGAAGAAGGTACCTGTATTTGCATCTGTCCTTGTGTGTGTGTGTGTGTTTGTTTGTAGGAGCCGGCAGGGGCTGGGGGCTGGGACGACGCCGAGCCCTGAGTAGGGGGCGGGGCCTGGCTGATTAAGGTGCCCATAAAAGCGGCCGCCCAGCCAGGCAGCGGTACAGCTGCGAGCAGCGTCGGCAAACAGGGGAGTTTGAGAGGGAGTTCTCATTGGAGGAGAAGGTACCTGTATTTGCATATGTCCTTGTTGTTCTTGTGTGTTAGTTTGTAGGGGCTGGCAGGGGCTGGGTGCTGGGAAGACGCCGAGCCCTGAATAGGGGGCGGGGCCTGGCTGATTAAGGGGCCCATAAAAGCGGCCGCCCAGCCAGGCAGCGGTACAGCTGCGAGCAGCGGCGGCAAACAGGGGAGTTTGAGAGGGAGTTCTCATTGGAGGAGAAGGTACCTGTATTTGCATCTGTCCTTGTGTGTGTGTGTGTGTGTGTGTGTGTGTGTTTGTTTGTAGGGGCCGGCAGGGGCTGGGGGCTGGGACGACGCCGAGCCCTGAGTAGCGGGTGGGGCCTGGCTGATTAAGGGGCCCATAAAAGCGGCCGCCCAGCCAGCGAGCGGTACAGCTGCGAGCAGCGGCGGCAAACAGGGGAGTTTGAGAGGGAGTTCTCATTGGAGGAGAAGGTACCTGTATTTGCATCTGTCCTTGTGTGTGTGTGTGTGTGTGTGTGTGTGTGTTTGTTTGTAGGGGCCGGCAGGGGCTGGAGGCTGGGACGACGCCGAGCCCTGAGTAGGGGGCGGGGCCTGGCTGATTAAGGGGCCCAGAAAAGCGGCCGCCCAGCCAGGCAGCGGTACAGCTGCGAGCAGTGGCGGAAAACAGGGGAGTTTGAGAGGGAGTTCTCATTGGAGGAGAAGGTACCTGTATTTGCATCTGTCCTTGTGTGTGTGTGTGTGTGTGTGTGTTTGTATGTAGGGGCCGGCAGGGGCTGGGGGCTGGGACGACGCCGAGCCCTGAGTAGGGGGCGGGGCCTGGCTGATTAAGGGGCCCATAAAAGC
>NW_027057370.1:0-4000 GCF_011386835.1 Chrysemys picta bellii
GGCGCTTGGCAGGGAGCGGGAACGGGCTCCGGCGGCGCGGTGCTCGGCGCGGGGGGGCATCGCGGGGGCTCGGCACTCGGGGCGGGATTCCGGCGGTGCACGGCGCAGGGGGGTGGGCTGCGGCGATCGGCGGGGGGGGGGGAGGCACGGGGGGCACCGCTCTCGGGGGGGTTCTGGCGGCGCGGTGCTCGGCGGGGGCGCTGGGGGGCAGCGCTTTTTTTTTGCTGCTTGGGGCAGCAAAAAAGCTAGAGCCGGCCCTGTCCGGGCTCAGCATCCCAGGGCCTCTCCCAAGCCCTCCACCCTGGCCCAGGGGTCCCACACGAGGCCCCCCAGGCTTGGCCTGCCCCTGGGGATGGGAGCGGGAGCCAAGGTGCTGACTGGAGCCGGGATAAGCTGACATGGTGCTAACGAAGTGTCGTCTGGGGGCTTTGCCGCGATGGAGGCAAACGCCCAATTGTCTGTCCCCTCTGGCAGGTTGTCCCCTTGTCCTCCAGGGCTTTGTGCAGGCTTAGGGTTACCATACGTCCGTTTTTTCCCGGACATGTCCAGCTTTTTGGTAATCAACCCCGTCCGGGGGGAATTGCCAAAAAGCCGAACATGTCCGGGAAAAATACCGGCTGGGCACTTCCCCTCCCGGGCTCCAGCTGCTCTGCTCCAGGGGCGCAGGGTCCGGAGGCATGGGGGCTGCCCGAAGCCCAAGCGCTACCGGCTTCATGGTTTGCCGGGCAGCCTCCAGACCCTGCGCCCCCGGCTGGGCGCTTCCCTTCCCGGGTTCCAGCTGCGCTGGGGAAGCGCCGGCCGGGGGCGCAGGGTCTGGGGGCTGCCCGGCAAACCGTGAAGCCGGTAGCGCTCGGGCAGCCCTTTTCGCGTGGCTGGGAGGGAGGAGGGGGAGTTAGGGCCGGGACTTTGGGGAAGGGGTGGAGTTGGGGCGGGGCTGGGGTGGGAAAGGGGCAGGGCCAGGGCCCCGTGGAGTGTCCTCTTTTTTATTTTTTTAAATATGGTAACCCTATGCAGGCTAATGGTGAGCATCGGGGGGGAGGGGGGCTACCTGCCCTTCCCAGGAGCCTCCAGAACAGGGCAGCTTTGCCAGCAGGAGGCACTGCCCACTGCCCAGCTAGGGTGACCAGACGTCCCGATAAAATCGGGACCGTCCCGATATTTAGGTATTTGTCCCGCGTCCCGATTGATCTTCGGTTGGGACGCTGCACTCCGCTTTTTTTTTTTCTCTCTCTGCCGGTGCAACCCTCCCCTTTTGCAACTGCGTGCGGTTTCTGCCATGCAAGGTAGCAGTTTTGTAAACTGTTTGTTAACGTGCTACCGCCTGTCCATGGGGTTGCGAATCAGGAGGGGATGGGGTATGTGGTCAAAAACGATCCCGATCTGCTTCCTGACCGGAGTGGCCGCTTTCATTGCATTCGTGAAAGGGGAGGTAGGGTTTGTGGGTATAGAGCGTGCCCCTGAGCCCAAGTTGAGACCACAGTGGCCCCTTTCATTTTTTCCACTGGAGGGATGGGGTATGTGGTCAAAAACAATCCCGATCTGCTTCCTGACCAGAGTGGCCCCTTTCATTGAATTCGTGAAAGGGGAGGTAGGGTTTTCATTTTTTCCACTGGCTTCTCCTTGCTTAGTTCCAATGACTGGGCTGCTCATGCACCTGTCACTGGTCCAGGGATGGTTGCAAAACGGGAGGGATGGGGTTTGTGGTCGAAAACACTCACACTCTGCTTCCTCCTGGCTAATGTGCCAAATTGATCTATTGCATGATTGAGGCGCGCTGTTTCACTGTTTTGTGTGTGAATCCGTGTAAAGGGAGGTAAGGTTTGGGGGAACGGAGCATGCCCCTGAGCCCAAGGTGAGACCAGAGTGGCCCCTTTCATTGAATTTGTGAAAGGGGAGGTAGGGTTTGTGGGTATGGAGCGTGCCCCTGAGCCCAAGTTGAGACCACAGTGGCCCCTTTTCATTTTTTCCACTGGCTTCTCCTTGCTTAGTTCCAATGACTGGGCTGCTCATGCACCTGTCACTGGTCCAGGGATGGTTGCAAAATGGGAGGGATGGGGTTTGTGGTGGAAAACACTCACGGTCTGCTTCCTCTGGGGGATGGTTGCAAAACGGGAGGGATGGGGTTTTGTTCAAGCGGGGTGTGTGTGTGTGTGTCTTGCAGACTGGATACTGTGCCCTGATTCCCCAAGAAGACCGTTATTATCTGTGACTGCAGAGATCTTAACACAGCATTGAGCATAAAATGAGCTTTAACAATATGTTGTGACTACTTACATTAAAGAAATCCAGTCCACCTTGGTTTAGGAGAGAGACCACTGATTGACCAATAAGAATCGGTTGTTGCAGATCCCCATAGTGCAATTTTTTTTTCTTTCCCATTGTCAGTGCAGCTCTTATTTTGGTGAGTTTTGCACACAGATGCAGAAATGTGGACTTGCACATCCAAAAGTTCTGCAGCCACTGGTCATGAGCCCAAGCCTTCATTGGTTCAGAAGATTTTTGTCCTTGGGAAGGATGTAAGATGACACCATATAATACACTACACTGAATATTTGTGAATCAGCTTCTACACACAAGTCCAGCACACAGGCCTTGCTGTCTTTTCACTGCAGTCCTTGATCTTGGTGACAAATCTGTAGAGAATTACTGGCACCATAAACTCCCTGAACATTAAATCTCACCAAATGAGGGTCAATCCATCCTCATCATTATATCTACTCATTATACTCCACACCCGTACATAGCCACTATATGAACTTCATACCCTCATATCTCAATGCCTGTACTTTGACCCATCAACCTTTTACCCCCAATCGGGGATATTGCAGATTATGTATTCCTTATTTGTTAGTCTCTAAGGTGCCACAAGTACTCCTGTTCTTTTTGTATTCCTTATGCCACCTGATTTTAAACCAAACTTTGCACCTTCGATAATTCTGTACAGTATTCCCTGATAACCATAAACTTCTATGCTCAAACTCTGTTCACTTTTTTTTTTTTAAATCATCTTAATAAAAATTTTAAATCTGTTGAAACTGGTCTAGATCTAGGCGAGAGAATGTCTCAGGGCCGCCCGGGGGCGGGGGGGGAAGTTGGTGCAATTTGCCCCAGGCCCCGGGGGCCCCACAGGGGCTGCCATGAATATGTCAGAGGCTCCCCTGCATCCGTCTTCCCCATCCCCCGGCGTCCCAGTGCGCCACGTCCGGGAGCGACCCTGGCACGCTGCAGCTAAGCAGCTGGTATACATACCATTAAAGCATTTAATGTTTTTAAATAATGTATTTAGTGCGCAGGCTGAGACGCGGGGGTAGCTGGGGAGGTTTTCCCTGGGGCGACATGTCCAAGCTTTATGCACCCTGTGATTTAGTTTTGGTTATTCGTGTCCAGCTCCCCCACCCCCGGCCTGTAACTCTGGCAGGTGAGCTGCTGACTGTGCCTCTCCACCTGGGCCCGGTCCTGTAACACCCCCTGAGCTTTGCTGTCTTAATGGTGAGGTTACCGGAAGAGCAGCCCCTGAAAGGGGGGTGGCTCCGGTGTGCACACTGCAGCACACAGACATCTGTGGCTGCCTGCCCAGGCTAGCCTAGCGCCTCAGCCCTCCCCGCTCAGTTCATGTGGCTTTGGACCATCCACTGGGATCTTTCTATCCCAGATGAGTTGACAGGACAGATGCATTCAGTTTAATTTAGTGCATGGACCTTCTGTTCCTCTCTGAAGGTGCGTCTGGTGTTGAGGTGCCGTGGTGGCAGCCCACGAGCTCTCTTCCCCTTTGACTCCCCCGGCCCCAACCGCTGTCACATAGCTTGCTGGCTCTCGCCACGCAGCCTCAGGTCACCTACTGTGCTCTGATCCATTGCCCTGCCCAGGGGGCAGCGGCCAGAGCCCCTCTCGGCCAGGGCGAACCTGCATTGACAAAGTGTCGGTTGTTCCCAGCAGCCCCCCAGACTCTAACAGCTGAGGGGATGTGCTGGCGGCTTTCCAAGGAGCTGCACCGTAGAAC
>NW_027057371.1:0-4000 GCF_011386835.1 Chrysemys picta bellii
TTCCGAACCCTGGTGCTTTGAATGGATGTTTAGTGGCTGTGATCCAATAGACAGGGAGTTCTAAACTGGCCACCAGAGAACCAATGAGTCAATGCTGAAGACCCATGCCCTGATCCTGGCAAGTCCCTGAGGGCTCTTGTTTCTAGTGAGGGCCCTACGGAGCCAGCACACGCTGTGTTTGTTTCATGGTCTCTGCCTCTGACCTACTTAACGCCGCTGGGTTACCCTATGTTGCACCTGAGGGCCTATTCTACATCACTTACACGTAATTAATAGAGAGCGAGGCCTGCTCCTCCCTTGGGGCTCTCGCCCTCTCTGCAGCACATGGTTTGCTGAGCATCGCGGCCTGACGTCCCAGGAAGCAGGGGGGGACGGTCTCTCCCTCTCCTGGAGGAGATGGCTGCGGGATGGGGGCTGGGCTGTTGGGTCACTGGGGTGGCCGCTCACTCGGTGCATCGGTGTGGCCGTTTGGGGGCTGCTCATCCCCAGGAATGTTCTAGGGGAAATGGTGCATTTTGTGGAGCAAATTGTAATCAAAGCCCAGAGGCGTTACTCACTCCTTGCTCACTAGGAAACCTCCCATGGACTTGTGCTCCTTAGTCCCCTTGACTTCAACAGGAGTTTTGCCTGGATCTGCTCAGCAGGCAGGGGGACTCCAGGGGTGACTATGGGGAAACTCCCACTGCCTTCATGCGGCAGAATTTCATCCCAGGCATCCTCACTCCCAGCAATTGCATCAGAAAACAGGAGCAGGAATGTCACAGTAAAGGAGCTGGAGTAGCCACCAAATCCCTCGCCCAACTGGGCTTCATATTCCAAACCCTACAGGAGCACGGAGCAGGGTGCAATTTATATTGTAATTTATACAGAATCACATCGTAAAGGCCTCTTACTGTCTCCCTCACCGGGAAAGGAATTGGCTGCTCTGGGCTGTCCTTCTGCTCCTCCCACAAGGCAGCTCCTGACCATTTGGGGATCGGCATGAATTCTGAAGGACGAGCTTTCTAACGTCCGAATGCAGATAGCCTGCTAACGCACCTGCGGTCAGTGCACCCCTCGATCCCAGCCAGGCCGGCTGGGCGCTGCCCACTGGGAGCCCAGGGGAGAGAAATGCATAGGCACTCTGTGTGTGTGCGTGTGTGTGTGTGAGAGAGAGAGACACACACACACACACACACGCACAGATGGATTGGTATGTGTGCATGTGACAGAGAAGGGGGTAGTGCCGGAGAGAGACACAGTGTGTGAGTGTGAGAAAGAAGGTGGGGGAAAGAAAGCAAGAGATGAATGCACAGATTGGTGTGTGTATGTGCGAGGTAGGGTGAGGGGACAGACACACAGAGAGCGTGTGTGTGTGTGAGAGAGAGAGAGGAGGGTAAGGGGGAGAGACACACTCTGTGGGTGTGTCGGGGGGGGGAGTGGTGTGACAGAGAGAGAGGGAGGGATTGATTAACCAGGTGATGTTCCCTTGCTGGTGTGTCTGGCCACACCACCACCATGTCGCTGGGAGCGCTTTGCAAGGCCATTGGTCCCCTGCCCGGTGGGTCACAGAGCTGACAACGCTGCCTATCATTAGCGGCAGGTAGGAAGCGCTGCGAGGCACTGGCGGTGAGGGGCGGGGGAGCGTGGCCCTTGCCGGCCCAGCAGCGTGTGCTAAATGTTAATGTGATAGTCTTCAGAAATGAATAAATAGGTTAATTTTTAATGCTCATCTAAATAATTTAATGAGGAAAATCAAGCTCCGTCTGCGAGGCAGCCTCAGCCTCATAAATCACTAGCAAAAATCCTCTGAGCCACATGGGTGTGGGTGTGTGTGGTACATGCATGTGTCTGGGTGGGTGGGTCCGGAACATGCATGCATATGTCCGTGCACGTGGGAGATAAGGACGGCCATCCTGGGCCAGACCAGTGGTCAGATGCTTCAGAGGATTTACACGTATGTGTGTGGGAGATGCATGCCTGTGTGTGTGTAATACACACGTCTGTGCAGGGGTGCCTGCCTCTGTATGTTTGTGTGTGTGCGCGCGCATGTGTCCAGACTGCATGTGTTCATGGTGGGTCTCTGTGTTCATTTGGGCACCGTGAACATAGCTGCGTTTATGTACAGAGCTGTGCCCATTGGTCTGTACATGTGTGGATGTACATGCCACATCCTGTCTAATGCAGTGGGACATGACAGCTAGAGCCGGGCATGGGGAGCTCAAGGTTTTGGTTGTATCTCCAGCTCTGCCACTGACTCACGGGTGACCCTGGACAAGTCACTTCCCCTCCCCATGCCTCGCTCTGTCCCTCTGTAAAATGGGAGGAGCAAATACTCACCTGGCAGCGTAAGGTGCTGTGACTTGAGCTCATTATCGCTCCTTGGTCTGGTCACCCCTCCTAGTGGAGTGTCTCTGGGCTGTGCAGTCTGGGCGCACACATGGGCCAAGTTAAAGCAGTGTAGAAGTTCCTGGCATTTGTGCATTTAGGTCTCTGCTTGTGGGGCCTTTTGTGGGTTGTTTGCCGTTCTAGCAGTGGTGGAGGTCCTGTCGCCTCCTTAGCTCTGTGCTGCCATTGCCAGGAAACTCCTGTGATAAGCGTGATGCCTCCTCCATGGTTGGGCCGGCGGTGGAGACCTCTCGCTGCACACGTTAAGCAGGGGAGTCTGAATGTCTTCTCCAAACATAACTGCCTTTCGCTGCTTTGAGAGGCTTCTGTATCTCGTCTCTACCCACGTCTCCCTGAGCAGGTGAGAACGAGCCAAGCCGCCCCTTCGCGGCTCTGCCAAGGAGCCGGGCTTGGCTGGCAACAGATCAACTGGAGGGAGTGGAAGTGGGAAGTGGGGCTTGTTAGAACTCGCTAGGGATTGTGAGCTACATGGGGGCGCTCAGTCGTGGTCAGGCTGGTTCTGGTGGCAGCCCCGAGCCACTGTGAGTGGGTCTGAGGAGTGCTCGGGTCAGCTTCCCGGGGGTGAGCGAGAGTAGAGGAGAGACCTCGGTGTGGCTTAGAGGGCGGGGTGAGAGCGAGCTGGGGTCTGCAGAGTGGCTCAGGGAGCCCCCCAGGTCATCTTGGTCACAATCCCAGAGCCAGATGCTGCTCTTAGTTATCCTCGTGCACCCCAGGGCATCTGAGACTAGACAGCTGACTCGCAGGCCTCAGTGCATCTCACCCCACTCCCCTATAGCCAGCGATGGGCTCAGAGGGCTTCGTATGCCATAGCCCTGCAGTTCCCACCAGGGGCTGGTTCTGGCCAAGGTCTGCCCCACTGGGGCTCCCGTACGGAGCAGCTGGGGCCTCGGTGGCCAAGGGACCTGTTTACATAATGCCAGTTTATCCCGCCGATCCCGCAAGGGTCGCGTCCCGCTGGCAGAGCCCAGAGAGTCACTGGGAGCAATGGGGGGGGGGCTCTTCCCCCTTGTCCCCCCGCTCCCTCCCCGCCAGCCCCCTCTCCGAAGATCATATCAAAATGTCTCTTTTGTGCAAAGCGGAGGGAATGCCCCTAAGAGCTGGTTACCATGGCAACCACAAATGTCAGGTTCCATGTGGTGAATAACCGTTTCCATGACGACAACTCCTTTACCCAAGGTGCCACGAGCTGGAGTGACAGGCCTGTGGGGGGATGGGCGGCCGGGGTAGGGTGGGGTGGGGGGGCAGGATGTTCTCAGGTGCTCAATTCCCCTTGGGGTTGTTCCTGAACCTCTCACGCTCCTCCCCTCCCCCTCCCACTGCTGCCGTTAAAGATTCTGGATTCTCCCATATGCAGGCGTAAAGCCCTGAGCTTCAATGAAGCCTCCCCCTCCCGCCCCCCCTGGATTTGCACTGGTGAGCTGAGCTCAGGGTCCAGTCCCTGCATCTCCCTCCCCATCTGTTTATCTTAATCCCAGGTTTTCTTCCTGGCTAGAAATAAAGCTGGTTCTTGAGGCTGCAGCGGGGGCGGGAGGGGCACGTGTGTGGCTCGTACAGCTGTTGCCCCTCCCCCTGAGCCTGTTCCCAAGTGCACATCTGGACGATGCTGCCCGAC
>NW_027057372.1:0-4000 GCF_011386835.1 Chrysemys picta bellii
CTAGCAAACCTGGTTTGCTAGAGATGCAGTGCCTTGTGTCACAGACCTGTGGCCCCTTAGAGACTAGCAAACCTGGTTTGCTAGAGATGCAGTGCCTTGTGTCACAGACCTGTGGCCCCTTAGAGACTAGCAAACTTGGTTTGCTAGAGATGCAGTGCCTTGTGTCACAGACCTGTGGCCCCTTAGAGACTAGCAAACTTGGTTTGCTAGAGATGCAGTGCCTTGTGTCAGAGACCTGTGGCCCCTTAGAGACTAGCAAACTTGGTTTGCTAGAGATGCAGTGCCTTGTGTCAGAGACCTGTGGCCCCTTAGAGACTAGCAAACTTGGTTTGCTAGAGATGCAGTGCCTTGTGTCAGAGACCTGTGGCCCCTTAGAGACTAGCAAACTTGGTTTGCTAGAGATGCAGTGCTTGTGTCAGAGACCTGTGGCCCCTTAGAGACTAGCAAACTTGGTTTGCTAGAGATGCAGTGCCTTGTGTCAGAGACCTGTGGCCCCTTAGAGACTAGCAAACTTGGTTTGCTAGAGATGCAGTGCCTGGTGTCAGAGACCTGTGGCCCCTTAGAGACTAGCAAACTTGGTTTGCTAGAGATGCAGTGCCTGGTGTCAGAGACCTGTGGCCCCTTAGAGACTAGCAAACTTGGTTTGCTAGAGATGCAGTGCCTTGTGTCAGAGACCTGTGGCCCCTTAGAGACTAGCAAACTTGGTTTGCTAGAGATGCAGTGCCTTGTGTCAGAGACCTGTGGCCCCTTAGAGACTAGCAAACTTGGTTTGCTAGAGATGCAGTGCCTGGTGTCAGAGACCTGTGGCCCCTTAGAGACTAGCAAACTTGGTTTGCTAGAGATGCAGTGCCTGGTGTCAGAGACCTGTGGCCCCTTAGAGACTAGCAAACTTGGTTTGCTAGAGATGCAGTGCCTGGTGTCAGAGACCTGTGGCCCCTTAGAGACTAGCAAACTTGGTTTGCTAGAGATGCAGTGCCTTGTGTCAGAGACCTGTGGCCCCTTAGAGACTAGCAAACTTGGTTTGCTAGAGATGCAGTGCCTTGTGTCAGAGACCTGTGGCCCCTTAGAGACTAGCAAACCTGGTTTGCTAGAGATGCAGTGCCTTGTGTCAGAGACCTGTGGCCCCTTAGAGACTAGCAAACTTGGTTTGCTAGCGATGCAGTGCCTGGTGTCACAGACCTGTGGCCCCTTAGAGACTAGCAAACTTGGTTTGCTAGAGATGCAGTGCCTTGTGTCAGAGACCTGTGGCCCCTTAGAGACTAGCAAACTTGGTTTGCTAGAGATGCAGTGCCTTGTGTCAGAGACCTGTGGCCCCTTAGAGACTAGCAAACTTGGTTTGCTAGAGATGTAGTGCCTTGTGTCAGAGACCTGTGGCCCCTTAGAGACTAGCAAACTTGGTTTGCTAGAGATGCAGTGCCTTGTGTCAGAGACCTGTGGCCCCTTAGAGACTAGCAAACTTGGTTTGCTAGCGATGCAGTGCCTTGTGTCAGAGACCTGTGGCCCCTTAGAGACTAGCAAACTTGGTTTGCTAGCGATGCAGTGCCTGGTGTCAGGCCCCTGTGGCCCCTTAGAGACTAGCAAACCTGGTTTGCTAGAGATGCAGTGCCTGGTGTCAGAGGCCTATGGCCCCTTAGAGACTAGCAAACCTGGTTTGCTAGAGATGCAGTGCCTGGTGTCAGAGGCCTGTGGCCCCTTAGAGACTAGCAAACCTGGTTTGCTAGAGATGCAGTGCCTGGTGTCAGAGGCCTGTGGCCCCTTAGAGACTAGCAAACCTGGTTTGCTAGAGATGCAGTGCCTGGTGTCACAGGCCTGTGGCCCCTTAGAGACTAGCAAACCTGGTTTGCTAGAGATGCAGTGCCTGGTGTCAGAGGCCTGTGGCCCCTTAGAGCCTAGCAAACCTGGTTTGCTAGAGATGCAGTGCCTGGTGTCAGAGGCCTGTGGCCCCTTAGAGACTAGCAAACCTGGTTTGCTAGAGATGCAGTGCCTGGTGTCAGGCCCCTGTGGCCCCTTAGAGACTAGCAAACCTGATTTGCTAGAGATGCAGTGCCTGGTGTCAGGCCCCTGTGGCCCCTTAGAGACTAGCAAACCTGGTTTGCTAGAGATGCAGTGCCTGGTGTCAGAGTCCTGTGGCCCCTTAGAGACTAGCAAACCTGGTTTGCTAGAGATGCAGTGCCTGGTGTCAGGCCCCTGTGGCCCCTTAGAGACTAGCAAACCTGGTTTGCTAGAGATGCAGTGCCAGGTGTCAGGCCCCTGTGGCCCCTTAGAGACTAGCAAACCTGGTTTGCTAGAGATGCAGTGCCTGGTGTCAGGCCCCTGTGGCCCCTTAGAGACTAGCAAACCTGGTTTGCTAGAGATGCAGTGCCTGGTGTCAGGCCCCTGTGGCCCCTTAGAGACTAGCAAACCTGCTTTGCTAGAGATGCAGTGCCTGGTGTCAGAGGCCTGTGGCCCCTTAG
This sequence comes from Chrysemys picta bellii, assembly GCF_011386835.1. Classification (NCBI taxonomy): domain Eukaryota; kingdom Metazoa; phylum Chordata; order Testudines; family Emydidae; genus Chrysemys; species Chrysemys picta. Next base: position 2,454 of record NW_027057372.1, read on the forward strand.
AGACTAGCAAACCTGGTTTGCTAGAGATGCAGTGCCTGGTGTCAGAGTCCTGTGGCCCCTTAGAGACTAGCAAACCTGGTTTGCTAGAGATGCAGTGCCTGGTGTCAGGCCCCTGTGGCCCCTTAGAGACTAGCAAACCTGGTTTGCTAGAGATGCAGTGCCTGGTGTCAGGCCCCTGTGGCCCCTTAGAGACTAGCAAACCTGGTTTGCTAGAGATGCAGTGCCTGGTGTCAGAGGCCTGTGGCCCCTTAGAGACTAGCAAACCTGGTTTGCTAGAGATGCAGTGCCTGGTGTCAGAGGCCTGTGGCCCCTTAGAGACTAGCAAACCTGGTTTGCTAGAGATGCAGTGCCTGGTGTCAGAGGCCTGTGGCCCCTTAGAGACTAGCAAACCTGGTTTGCTAGAGATGCAGTGCCTGGTGTCAGAGGCCTGTGGCCCCTTAGAGACTAGCAAACCTGGTTTGCTAGAGATGCAGTGTCTGGTGTCAGAGGCCTGTGGCCCCTTAGAGACTAGCAAACCTGGTTTGCTAGAGATGCAGTGCCTGGTGTCAGAGGCCTGTGGCCCCTTAGAGACTAGCAAACCTGGTTTGCTAGAGATGCAGTGTCTGGTGTCAGAGGCCTGTGGCCCCTTAGAGACTAGCAAACCTGGTTTGCTAGAGATGCAGTGCCTGGTGTCAGAGTCCTGTGGCCCCTTAGAGACTAGCAAACCTGGTTTGCTAGAGATGCAGTGCCTGGTGTCAGGCCCCTGTGGCCCCTTAGAGACTAGCAAACCTGGTTTGCTAGAGATGCAGTGCCTGGTGTCAGGCCCCTGTGGCCCCTTAGAGACTAGCAAACCTGGTTTGCTAGAGATGCAGTGCCTGGTGTCAGAGGCCTGTGGCCCCTTAGAGACTAGCAAACCTGGTTTGCTAGAGATGCAGTGCCTGGTGTCAGAGGCCTGTGGCCCCTTAGAGACTAGCAAACCTGGTTTGCTAGAGATGCAGTGCCTGGTGTCAGAGGCCTGTGGCCCCTTAGAGACTAGCAAACCTGGTTTGCTAGAGATGCAGTGCCTGGTGTCAGAGGCCTGTGGCCCCTTAGAGACTAGCAAACCTGGTTTGCTAGAGATGCAGTGTCTGGTGTCAGAGGCCTGTGGCCCCTTAGAGACTAGCAAACCTGGTTTGCTAGAGATGCAGTGCCTGGTGTCAGAGGCCTGTGGCCCCTTAGAGACTAGCAAACCTGGTTTGCTAGAGATGCAGTGCCTGGTGTCAGGCCCCTGTGGCCCCTTAGAGACTAGCAAACCTGGTTTGCTAGAGATGCAGTGCCTGGTGTCAGGCCCCTGTGGCCCCTTAGAGACTAGCAAACCTGGTTTGCTAGAGATGCAGTGCCTGGTGTCAGAGGCCTGTGGCCCCTTAGAGACTAGCAAACCTGGTTTGCTAGAGATGCAGTGCCTGGTGTCAGAGGCCTGTGGCCCCTTAGAGACTAGCAAACCTGGTTTGCTAGAGATGCAGTGCCTGGTGTCAGAGGCCTGTGGCCCCTTAGAGACTAGCAAACCTGGTTTGCTAGAGATGCAGTGT
>NW_027057373.1:0-4000 GCF_011386835.1 Chrysemys picta bellii
TTGGCTGATCAAGGGGCCCATAAAAGCGGCCGGGCAGCGGTACAGCTGCGAGCAGCGGAAGCAAAGAAACAGAGCGGCTAACCGGGGAGTTTGAGAGGGAGTTCTCATTGGAGGAGAAGGTACCTGTATTTGCATCTGTCCTTGTTGGTCTTGTGTGTTGGTTTGTAGGGGCCGGCTGGGACTGGGGGCTGTGAGGGACGCCGAGCCCTGAGTAGTGGGCGGGGCTTGGCTGATCAAGGGGCCCATAAAAGCGGCCGCCCAGCGGTACAGCTGCGAGCAGCGGAAGCAAAGAAACAGGGCGGCTAAGAGGGGAGTTGGAGAGGGAGTTCTCATTGGAGGAGAAGGTACCTGTATTTGCATCTGTCCTTGTTGGTCTTGTGTGTTGGTTTGTAGGGGCCGGCAGGGGCTGGGGGCTGTGAGGGACGCCGAGCCCTGAGTAGTGGGCGGGGCTTGGCTGATCAAGGGGCCCATAAAAGCGGCCGCCCAGCAGTACAGCTGCGAGCAGCGGAAGCAAACAAACAGGGCGGCTAACCGGGGAGTTTGAGAGGGAGTTCTCATTGGAGGAGAAGGTACCTGTATTTGCATCTGTCCTTGTTGGTCTTGTGTGTTGGTTTCTAGGGGCCGGCAGGGGCTGGGGGCGTTGAGGGACGCCGAGCCCTGAGTAGTGGGCGGGGCTTGGCTGATCAAGGGGCCCATAAAAGCGGCCGGGCAGCGGTACAGCTGCGAGCAGCGGAAGCAAACAAACAGGGCGGCTAACTGGGGAGTTTGAGAGGGAGTTCTCATTGGAGGAGAAGGTACCTGTATTTGCATCTGTCCTTGTTGGTCTTGTGTGTTGGTTTGTAGGGGCCGGCAGGGGCTGGGGGCTGTGAGGGACGCCGAGCCCTGAGTAGTGGGCGGGGCTTGGCTGATCAAGGGGCCCATAAAAGCGGCCGCCCAGCGGTACAGCTGCGAGCAGCGGAAGCAAACAAACAGGGCGGCTAACCGGGGAGTTTGAGAGGGAGTTCTCATTGGAGGAGAAGGTACCTGTATTTGCATCTGTCCTTGTTGGTCTTGTGTGTTGGTTTGTAGGGGCCGGCAGGGGCTGGGGGCTGTGAGGGACGCCGAGCCCTGAGTAGTGGGCGGGGCTTGGCTGATCAAGGGGCCCATAAAAGCGGCCGGGCAGCGGTACAGCTGCGAGCAGCGGAAGCAAACAAACAGGGCGGCCAACAGGGGAGTTTGAGAGGGAGTTCTCATTGGAGGAGAAGGTACCTGTATTTGCATCTGTCCTTGTTGGTCTTGTGTGTTGGTTTGTAGGGGCCGGCAGGGGCTGGGGGCTGTGAGGGACGCCGAGCCCTGAGTAGTGGGCGGGGCTTGGCTGATCAAGGGGCCCATAAAAGCGGCCGGGCAGCGGTACAGCTGCGAGCAGCGGAAGCAAACAAACAGGGCGGCTAACCGGGGAGTTTGAGAGGGAGTTCTCATTGGAGGAGAAGGTACCTGTATTTGCATCTGTCCTTGTTGGTCTTGTGTGTTGGTTTGCAGGGGCTGGGGGCTGTGAGGGACGCCGAGCCCTTAGTAGTGGGCGGGGCTTGGCTGATCAAGGGGCCCATAAAAGCGGCCGGGCAGCGGTACAGCTGCGAGCAGCGGAAGCAAACAAACAGGGCGGCTAACCGGGGAGTTTGAGAGGGAGTTCTCATTGGAGGAGAAGGTACCTGTATTTGCATCTGTCCTTGTTGGTCTTGTGTGTTGGTTTGTAGGGGCCGGCAGGGGCTGGGGGCTGTGAGGGACGCCGAGCCCTGAGTAGTGGGCGGGGCTTGGCTGATCAAGGGGCCCATAAAAGCGGCCGCCCAGCGGTACAGCTGCGAGCAGCGGAAGCAAACAAACAGGGCGGCTAACCGGGGAGTTTGAGAGGGAGTTCTCATTGGAGGAGAAGGTACCTGTATTTGCATCTGTCCTTGTTGGTCTTGTGTGTTGGTTTGTAGGGGCCGGCAGGGGCTGGGGGCTGTGAGGGACGCCGAGCCCTGAGTAGTGGGCGGGGCTTGGCTGATCAAGGGGCCCATAAAAGCGGCCGGGCAGCGGTACAGCTGCGAGCAGCGGAAGCAAACAAACAGGGCGGCTAACCGGGGAGTTTGAGAGGGAGTTCTCATTGGAGGAGAAGGTACCTGTATTTGCATCTGTCCTTGTTGGTCTTGTGTGTTGGTTTGTAGGGGCCGGCAGGGGCTGGGGGCTGTGAGGGACGCCGAGCCCTGAGTAGTGGGCGGGGCTTGGCTGATCAAGGGGCCCATAAAAGCGGCCGCCCAGCGGTACAGCTGCGAGCAGCGGAAGCAAAGAAACAGGGCGGCTAAGCGGGGAGTTTGAGAGGGAGTTCTCATTGGAGGAGAAGGTACCTGTATTTGCATCTGTCCTTGTTGGTCTTGTGTGTTGGTTTGTAGGGGCCGGCAGGGGCTGGGGGCTGTGAGGGACGCCGAGCCCTGAGTAGTGGGCGGGGCTTGGCTGATCAAGGGGCCCATAAAAGCGGCCGCCCAGCGGTACAGCTGCGAGCAGCGGAAGCAAAGAAACAGGGCGGCTAACCGGGGAGTTTGAGAGGGAGTTCTCATTGGAGGAGAAGGTACCTGTATTTGCATCTGTCCTTGTTGGTCTTGTGTGTTGGTTTGTAGGGGCCGGCTGGGACTGGGGGCTGTGAGGGACGCCGAGCCCTGAGTAGTGGGCGGGGCTTGGCTGATCAAGGGGCCCATAAAAGCGGCCGCCCAGCGGTACAGCTGCGAGCAGCGGAAGCAAAGAAACAGGGCGGCTAAGAGGGGAGTTTGAGAGGGAGTTCTCATTGGAGGAGAAGGTAGCTGTATTTGCATCTGTCCTTGTTGGTCTTGTGTGTTGGTTTGTAGGGGGCCGGCAGGGGCTGGGGGCTGTGAGGGACGCCGAGCCCTGAGTAGTGGGCGGGGCTTGGCTGATCAAGGGGCCCATAAAAGCGGCCGCCCAGCGGTACAGCTGCGAGCAGCGGAAGCAAAGAAACAGGGCGGCTAAGAGGGGAGTTTGAGAGGGAGTTCTCATTGGAGGAGAAGGTACCTGTATTTGCATCTGTCCTTGTTGGTCTTGTGTGTTGGTTTGTAGGGGCCGGCAGGGGCTGGGGGCTGTGAGGGACGCCGAGCCCTGAGTAGTGGGCGGGGCTTGGCTGATCAAGGGGCCCATAAAAGCGGCCGCCCAGCGGTACAGCTGCGAGCAGCGGAAGCAAAGAAACAGGGCGGCTAACCGGGGAGTTTGAGAGGGAGTTTTCATTGGAGGAGAAGGTACCTGTATTTGCATCTGTCCTTGTTGGTCTTGTGTGTTGGTTTGTAGGGGCCGGCAGGGGCTGGGGGCTGTGAGGGACGCCGAGCCCTGAGTAGTGGGCGGGTCTTGGCTGATCAAGGGGCCCATAAAAGCGGCCGCCCAGCGGTACAGCTGCGAGCAGCGGAAGCAAAGAAACAGGGCGGCTAAGAGGGGAGTTTGAGAGGGAGTTCTCATTGGAGGAGAAGGTACCTGTATTTGCATCTGTCCTTGTTGGTCTTGTGTGTTGGTTTGTAGGGGCCGGCAGGGGCTGGGGGCTGTGAGGGACGCGGAGCCCTGAGTAGTGGGCGGGGCTTGGCTGATCAAGGGGCCCATAAAAGCGGCCGCCCAGCGGTACAGCTGCGAGCAGCGGAAGCAAACAAACAGGGCGGCTAAGAGGGGAGTTTGAGAGGGAGTTCTCATTGGAGGAGAAGGTACCTGTATTTGCATCTGTTCTTGTTGGTCTTGTGTGTTGGTTTGTAGGGGCCGGCAGGGGCTGGGGGCTGTGAGGGACGCCGAGCCCTGAGTAGTGGGCGGGGCTTGGCTGATCAAGGGGCCCATAAAAGCGGCCGCCCAGCGGTACAGCTGCGAGCAGCGGAAGCAAAGAAACAGGGCGGCTAACAGGGGAGTTTGAGAGGGAGTTCTCATTGGAGGAGAAGGTACCTGTATTTGCATCTGTCCTTGTTGGTCTTGTGTGTTGGTTTGTAGGGGCCGGCAGGGGCTG
>NW_027057374.1:0-4000 GCF_011386835.1 Chrysemys picta bellii
AGTGGGGGGACCAAAATTAGACACAATACTCCAGATGTGGCCTCACCAGTGCCGAATAGAGGGGAATAATCACTTCCCTCGATCTGCTGGCAATGCTCCTACTAATGAAGCCCAATATGCAGTTAGCCTTTTTGGCAACAAGGTCACAGTGTTGACTCACATCCAGCTGCTCGTCCACTGTAATCCCCAGGCCCTTTTCTGCAGAACTGCCACTTAGTCAGTCAGTCCCCAGCCTGTAGTGGTGCATGGGATTCTTCCATCCTAAGTGCAGAACTCTGCACTTGCCCTTGTTGAACTTCATCAGATTTCTTTTAGCTCAATCTTCCAATTTGTCTAGGTCTCTCTGGATCCTATCCCTACCCTCCAGTGTATCTACCTCTCCCCCCAGGTTAGTGTCATATGTGAACTTGCTGAGGGTGCAATCCATCCCATCATCCAGATCATTAATGAAGATGTTGAACAAAACCGGCCCATGACAGACTCCTGGGGCAAACCGGCTGCCAACTATACATTGAGCCATTGATCATTACCTGTTGTTCCTTTCTGGCCTTAAAAATCTAGGTCGTTTTACCCCAAATTAGTCTTCATTTTAAAATAAATATACATGGGCCAGATCCTCAGCTCTTGTAAATGACAGTAGTTCCATGGGCTTAGTTACTATTTACAGCAATCAGACCGTACCCAAGTCTTTGCCCATGGAAACATAACTTGGTAATGGGATGCTGGAGGAAGGAAAAAGCCTCCTCCCTGATAACTCTTTTACCTTGGTCCATTGGATTCAGATGCTCAGAAAGGCCAGATGTTTTCATTCTTTGTGCTTTGCCCCAGAACAATCATGGAGTTCCTCTCCATCTTCCTTCGATCCGAAGTCTTAACCTCTGGCCTAAACCAATGGGAAAAATGCTATTAATGTTTTATAGGACTCAGAACATGTGGTTGTGTTTTTGCACATATTACACTGGGCCTACATGCACACATCTGAGCTACATCCAGATCTGTTATTTTCTCCAGCTCCAGCCTAAATTTTCAAAACACATGCTGTCAAAATATTTGTGGCAGCATCCAAAAATGGAGGCTATAAAATGTTTTTGCTGGGCCATGAGTCCCAGCATAACAAACAGGCTGACACAAATACCATCTGCAGGAAAATACGCAGTATGTCCCCACATGCGGGGTGGGGGAGTGACAGGCAGAAAATATCAAATCAACCCTATTGTTGGGAAGTTTCACCTTTAAAAATCCAGTTCTTTTGGTGGGCAGAAAAATGCTCTTTGGAGGGGCAAGATATCTGATTATTTGGATCAGTCTTGGCTTCAGTTTTTTTGATGTGTGTACAACCTGATTGAAGGGCCCATTGAAGTCACCATAAAGATTCCCACTGATTTTGGTGGGCTTTGGATCAGGCACAGTGGGCTGGTGAAAGATCGTTGCTGAGCCAGCTGAAATTTTTTGAACTTTTTTAAAGACTTTTTTTGAAAATGAAAATGTTCATATGTACATAGACAGAAAAATCAATAGTGAGTGGGTCATCCCCCCCACCCAAAAAACGTCACAGCTCAGATCCAGCTCTAGACAGGTTTAGTGAGCTGTGCACCTCTAAAGGCTTGTGGGCTTGCTTCAGAAAACCTCAGATGCCCCTGAAAATAGCTAGGGAGATTCCATTACTTTTTAATTTTCATGGCTGCTTCTGGGCTCTAGCCCTGAGAGAAGCTGCTCTTGCTGTATTTGTAGCTCTCCCAGAAGGACATATTGGAAATGCTGTGAGAGCCTATTCTGGCACTCTGCCTATCCTCAGTGGGCTAAGAAAGAGTAGGATAGAAAGCAGTCGTGCTACGGAACCCTACTTGCCCCTGGAGTGGGGGAAGAGGTTAGGGTGACCAGATGTCCTGATTTTATAGGAACAGTCCCGATATTCAAGGCTTTGTCTTATGTAGGCGCCTATTACCCCCCATCCCCTGTCCCCATATTTCACACTTGCTATTTGGTCACCCTAGAAGAGGTGACTATTCAGATCAAATCATAGACTACTCCTAAGGGCTTTACGGTGCTATATGGTGATGGAGGCAGATATGGTGCTCAGATACCATGGTGATGGGGGCAGTAAAAATACCAAGGCAGATTTCCAGCCCAGATTTCCACGCCTAAGATTGGATTCTACCCATGATTTTGGAAGAAGCACCAATGTTTAGCTATTTGTCTGGAGCAAATATTTGACTGTGTGAAGTTCACATATGACTTTAGAACATCTTAAATCCAATAAACCAGCCAAAGAGAAAGGGATTAGGAATGATCTCTTCACTCCTTTCCTGAGGACCAGACCCAGGTCTGTGCACCACTTGAGTTCCCTAGTGATGGATAGGCTATGTGCACAGGGGTGAATTTCGCCCTACGTGAGTAAAGAATCAGTATGAGAACTGCATATACAAAAATCAGTCTGTTTTGGACATTATGAGGCACACCACATTGCTCGTGGCCAAGGGTTTGCCTTTGCAGGAGCCCATCTTTTGCTATGTAAAGCAACGTGTTCCTTTTCTAATAGGAGAATTCTTTTGCAGTTGTGAAAACACCTCAGAGCAGATCATTCATCATAACCAGAATGGGCCCATGAAAGGGGATTTGCTTTGACCTAAGTGAAAAAACAAAAACAAAGCGACTTTCCCTATTTGCCTGAATAACTCAAGTGGGACTAAGTGTAAAAAGCTACCAGTCTTCACTTCCCTGGGAGCTATCTGTTAGTAGAGGAAATCAGGGCTGGCTCTGGCTTTTTTGCTGCCCCAAGCAAAAAAAAAAAAAAAAAAATCGGGGCAGCCAGAACAGCAAAGCAAAAAAAAAAAAAAAAACCCTGCAGCACGGCCGGAGTGGCAAAGCAGGAAAAAAAAAAAACCCTGCTGGGTGGCTGGAGCCACTGTGCACGGGGACTCCCTGCACTGCAGATGTGCCCCAGCTAGCGGGGGGAGAGGGGGGAGAGAGAGAAGGTGGGTGGCCAGGGCTTCAGCGGGGCACTCGCCACATGGCCCTGACTGCTGCGCCGCCTGCCGGGAGGGCTCCACGCCGCTCCGGTCAGGGGGGGGGAAGGACGCGGGCTGCCCTGCCGGGCTTGCTACAGACCTGGCACCGGCTGGGGCAGACGGAGTGTGCAGCCCACTCCCAGCAGGGCGCTCCCCTCCTCTGTGCCACCGCCCCCTACAGGGCGGCTGGATCGGCAAACAAAACAAACAAACAAAAACAAAAAAAGCGGCCGTGCCGCCCTAGGATTGGGCGGAATGCCGCCCCATAGAATCTGCTGCCCCAAGCACGAGCTTGCGGTCCTGGAGGAAATTAAGGTCTAGCTTACTTCAGTTCAATATCACAGGAGACTTGACCCTATTTCAGATGCTGGGGAAGTTAGGATAAGTGAAGATTAGATCATTACAGTTTCACTGTATTTACAAATGGGATAAAGGTCTAATGCTCCATTTCCCATAGCTGTGGTCCCAGTGGAGATTGGGCTGGGGCCAAACCCCAGGCGTTTGTAAAAGAGCCATAGTCCCCAGATTTTAAAAATATAAAAATACTTTGTTGTTCGTAAATGCTGGTCAGGCATAAACCCTGCTCTTCCACCAGGAGGGGGTGCTTTGCCTTTGCTGCTGAATCTAGCCTAGCCATCTCTTCTTGCTGAGCCATGTCACTGCCTCCATCAGTGGCTGCAGGAAGTGCATCCCCAAAGAGCGCAGGAGAGCTGTGTGAGTATGGTGAGGAGAAGTGGGGGTGAAGGACTGAGAGTGGATGGGGAGCTGGAAATGGGGAGGAAAGGGGTCAACAGTGGGCTTGGAGTGGGGAGAGGGATTTAATGGAAGGAACAGGAGTGGAAAATCAACATATTTCTGGTGCTTCCCAGTTCTATCCAGATGAGACATACTGTCTGTTCTTGAGGTATCCCAGCATTTCCACTGGGTCCCAGCTGAAACCAGTAAGTGCAGCAGTGATAAAACAATTGTATAAAGAACTATGGGACCCAGTC
>NW_027057375.1:0-4000 GCF_011386835.1 Chrysemys picta bellii
AGTCCATCTTCTTCGCCAAAGGTAACCAGCACCGAGAGTGTGTGTGAGCGAGAGAGACGCGTTTCCTGGCTGGCACTGGGCAGGGAGAAGTGAGGAGCCAATGTGCCCAGACAGACACCTGTTAGATACCAGTGCCCGGTGGGTGTCTGGCTATGGGGCGCCTCCAGCCAAGGGGGCTGGGGTAGGGGTAAAAGGCTCGCGGCACTGTCCGTGGTGCTGAAGCTACATGGCCTTGGGGCACTGAGTCCAGGTCGCTGTCCATGGTGCTGCCCAGGTAGCGGTAGGGTCGCTGTCCATGGCTCTGAAGCTGCAGGCTCCTGAGTCAGTGGCTGCCGCGGGTCGCTGTCCATGGTACGGCCGGGCTGCAATGCATGGAAAGGGCTTTGTATCCTGACTCCCTCTCCTCTTCCACAACAGGTGCCCTGGGAGGGCTGGAGAGCCTGCTGTCATCCCAGGACCTGGAAGAGTTCGTGCAGACGCTCCCAGGCTTCCTCCTGGCGTTCACCGGCGAAGGGAAGCTGATCTACGTCTCGGAGAACGTAGCAGAGCACCTGGGACATTCGATGGTAAGGGCTCAGTCGGCGAGCCGGTGGCTGGGTTATCCACACACCGACTCTTCCGCTCCTGTACATACTACAGAGTTGGGGGAGAGAGGGGATGTGTATGGGGATGGATGGATAGGTAGGGGGATGCATGTGGAGATAGATCGATCGATAGATAGATATGGGGATGGATAGGTAGAGGGATGCATGTGGAGATCGATCGATCGATGGATAGATATGGGGATGGATAGGTAGAGGGATGCATGTGGAGATAGATAGATAGATAGATAGATAGATAGATAGATAGATAGATAGATAGATAGATAGATAGATAGATAGATAGATAGATATGGGGATGGATAGGTACAGGGATGACTATTTCTAGAGTTAACCAGTGAGGATCTCACTGTGTATTTCCCCTGTGCTTGTTGTTAAGCAGTGTTTCTAACACAGACACTGATAGATTGTGGAGCTGTGGAGCATAAATACACAGTTTCCTGACAAATGCCGATCTGTGTTATATGACCACATAGAAATCCTGGCACAATGATGTGTGTTGCCAACCCTTGGGCTTCAGCTCCGAGCAGCCTGTTCCTTGTGTTGCATGGCAGTGTGCGCTAACATCTCTCCATTACCTCACCCCCCAGGTGGACCTGGTAGCCCAAGGAGACAGTATTTACGACATCATTGACCCCACCGACCACTTTGTGATGAGAAATCAGCTGGCGCTGCCCTCCCCGACTGATACAGGTGGGTCCCTGTGTGATTGGGGCTTGCGTTGAAATTATTCTGCATGCGATGCCACTTGGGAAGAGCATGAAAACTGAGAAGGAGCAGAGCGGAGGATCTGAGCGGCCGGCCAAAGAGGGACAGAGGGTAGAGACATCCATGCAGAGTATGCAAATAGACATAGAAATGAGAGAGAGCGCAGCCACTATGGAAATCTGAGAGGGGGAGATGGATGGGTGGCTAGATGGGTGGACGGGTTTATATAAGGCTGGGTGGATAGCTAGAGATGGGCATGTGAGGATAGATCCATTCCTGTACTAATCTAATATTCCTGGAGTTGACACTCCCCAGTGCATTAAGTTCTTCTGTGAGCTCCCTCCCCACGTGCCCAGACTCCCTACGTTTGCCCCACACACTCACCATCTTCTCCCCTTGCTGATTTCCAGACCGCTTGTTCCGGTGTCATTTCAACACCTCCAAGACCGTGCGGCGCCAGAGCGCGGGGAACAAGCTGGTGCTAATCCGAGGCCGCTTCCACCAGCCACCGTCCGGCTCCTACTGGTCCACCAACCCCGTCTTCATGGCCTTCTGCACCCCGCTAGAGCCCAAGCCACGGCTCAGCCACAATTCACTCTTCCTGGCCTCCTTCGAGAGCCGCCACACCAAGGACCTGGCCATCCTGGACATCTCAGAGAGGTGAGGGGGGGCTCAGCCTTCAGCACAGGGGGAGGAGGGACCTTCTGGCATTTCCTGATTTAGGGAATAAGGAGTTGTGTGAAGGGGTTAGGAAGAAAATCAGGGGTGGTTACCCATCTCAGCAGGGTGCCTTGAACCCTGCTCTGGACAGCTGTAAAATATGGGGTACCGGGATAGATGGGCCCCTGAGCTGAGTTTATAAACCAAACCCTGATCCAGGTCAGGGGCCCTGATCATGTCAGGAGCTCCACAGACGCAGAATGAGAGACAATCCCTGCTTCGTCTGTTCAAAGCGCAGGGGGGGAAACCGAGGCAGCAAGAGTGGGAAGGACTGGCTCAAGTGGAGTGGCAGAGCTGGGAGGAGAACCAGGAGTCCTGGCTCCATCTCTAACCCACTTGACCCAACTCCCTTCCCAGTGCCAGGGGTAGAAGCCAGATGTTCTGAGTCCCAGCTCTGTGCTGCTCTGTGGGTCGTTCTCCGCTCCTCGTGAGTGCTCAATGGTCTCCTTTGCTTGGCTCCCCTGCAGTGTGATCTTCCATCTGGGCTTTGAGAAGAGTGAGCTCCTATGCCGGTCGTGGTACAGCCTGATGCACCCAGAGGACCTGAGCCACGCCTCAGCCCAGCACTGCCGCCTGTGTGAGTATCCCTTCCTCTCCGCCCCGAGCGACTGAGGGCTGGGCTGGGCTTCTGAGGATCCGTGACACTAACCCCCTGCCCTCTTCCTCCCCCTGCAGTGGGCGATGCTGGTGAGCCACAGGTGGAAATGGTCGTCCGACTCCAGACCAAGAATGGTGTCAGCTGGGTTTGGATCTACTCCCTGGCACGCATGGAGAGCGCTGAGATCCCCGTCACCTGCCACAACTACATCATCAGGTAACTACATGCAACCAGCCTCTTCCTGGGTTACAGGGCCCCAAGCCAGACTGAGGGTCCTGGGCACTCAGCAGCTTTTGGGTTTGGGCTAGAACCCAGGAGCCCGAGGCAGGGTCAGGGACCCCATCGGGCCGGGTGTTGCATAGCCCCTGACAGAGATCAGACCCAGCACGAGAGACGGTCCCTGCCCCAAAGAGCTCGCAGTCTAAATAGGCTGATGGTGTGAAGGGGCCTGCCCAAGGTCAGGGGCTAGGAATAGAACCCAGGCGTCCTGACTCCTTGTCCAGAGCCTGGTCTGTGTGTCGTGGTGCAACAGGCGGGTGTATTGGAAAGCCCCGAGCTGGGGGCGGGGGGGGGGGTCACTCCTGCCAGCTCCAGCACTAACCCTGCCTCCCTTTGCTCGCTAGTGACTCGGAAGCCTGGTGCCTGCGTCAGCAGCTGGCCTCGGAGGAGCCGCAGGTGGCCTACGTGCTAAGCGCCGCGCCGCCCTACTCCGAGGGGCTGCTGTCCCCGGCGCAGCTCTCCAGCCCCGACCAGGTCTTCACGCCCCTGTCCGGCACACCCACCGGTGCCGCCCCGGTGCCCTCCTTCGATTTCGCCAGCCTGGAGTATGCAGAGGGCACCAGCCTGAGCCACGAGGGAGCATCGATGGCCATGGAGCTGGGCAATCTCTCCTCCATGGAGGAGGCCTCCAGCTCCACCCAGGGCCAGCCAGGCAAAGACACCGAGTTCAGCTACGTGTTCTTCCCCACTGCCTACGAGCCGGCCTTCCGGAGGGACAACCCAGGTGGCTCCGCCAAGGACTTTGTCTGCACGCCTCCCTACACGCCCCACCAGGGCTGCACCTTCATGTTCGGGACCCAGGAGTCCTACCCTCCCACCACAGCCACCTCCCCTCCCACCACCACTTCCTCCGAGCTCCTCTACCCTCCGGAGAACTGCAGTGCTCTCTATGAGAAGTTGCCGCCCACTCCTGACAGCCCCGGTAATGGGGATTGCACCGTCATGACGCTGCCGGAGGTCAGAGCCCCCCTCTATATTGATGTGCCCATGGTGCCCGAGGGGGTGCTCACCCCGGAGGCCTCGCCCATCAAACAGACCTTCTTCAGATATTCTGAAAAAGAAAAGACTGAGATTGACCTGCTGGCCAGGCACATCA
>NW_027057376.1:0-4000 GCF_011386835.1 Chrysemys picta bellii
CTAGCAAACTTGGTTTGCTAGCGATGCAGTGTCTGGTGTCAGAGACCTGTGGCCCCTTAGAGACTAGCAAACCTGGTTTGCTAGCGATGCAGTGCCTGGTGTCAGAGACCTGTGGCCCCTTAGAGACTAGCAAACTTGGTTTGCTAGAGATGCAGTGCCTGGTGTCAGGGACCTGTGGCCCCTTAGAGACTAGCAAACTTGGTTTGCTAGAGATGCAGTGCCTGGTGTCAGGGACCTGTGGCCCCTTAGAGACTAGCAAACTTGGTTTGCTAGAGATGCAGTGCCTGGTGTCAGGGACCTGTGGCCCCTTAGAGACTAGCAAACTTGGTTTGCTAGAGATGCAGTGCCTGGTGTCAGGGACCTGTGGCCCCTTAGAGACTAGCAAACTAGGTTTGCTAGAGATGCAGTGCCTGGTGTCAGAGACCTGTGGCCCCTTAGAGACTAGCAAACTTGGTTTGCTAGCGATGCAGTGCCTGGTGTCAGGGACCTGTGGCCCCTTAGAGACTAGCAAACTTGGTTTGCTAGCGATGCAGTGCCTGGTGTCAGGGACCTGTGGCCCCTTAGAGACTAGCAAACTTGGTTTGCTAGCGATGCAGTGCCTGGTGTCACAGGCCTGTGGCCCCTTAGAGACTAGCAAACCTGGTTTGCTAGCGATGCAGTGCCTGGTGTCACAGGCCTGTGGCCCCTTAGAGACTAGCAAACCTGGTTTGCTAGCGATGCAGTGCCTGGTGTCACAGGCCTGTGGCCCCTTAGAGACTAGCAAACCTGGTTTGCTAGCGATGCAGTGCCTGGTGTCACAGGCCTGTGGCCCCTTAGAGACTAGCAAACCTGGTTTGCTAGCGATGCAGTGCCTGGTGTCACAGGCCTGTGGCCCCTTAGAGACTAGCAAACCTGGTTTGCTAGCGATGCAGTGCCTGGTGTCACAGGCCTGTGGCCCCTTAGAGACTAGCAAACCTGGTTTGCTAGCGATGCAGTGCCTGGTGTCACAGGCCTGTGGCCCCTTAGAGACTAGCAAACCTGGTTTGCTAGCGATGCAGTGCCTGGTGTCACAGGCCTGTGGCCCCTTAGAGACTAGCAAACCTGGTTTGCTAGCGATGCAGTGCCTGGTGTCACAGGCCTGTGGCCCCTTAGAGACTAGCAAACCTGGTTTGCTAGCGATGCAGTGCCTGGTGTCACAGGCCTGTGGCCCCTTAGAGACTAGCAAACCTGGTTTGCTAGCGATGCAGTGCCTGGTGTCACAGGCCTGTGGCCCCTAAGAGACTAGCAAACCTGGTTTGCTAGCGATGCAGTGCCTGGTGTCACAGGCCTGTGGCCCCTAAGAGACTAGCAAACCTGGTTTGCTAGCGATGCAGTGCCTGGTGTCACAGGCCTGTGGCCCCTTAGAGACTAGCAAACCTGGTTTGCTAGAGATGCAGTGCCTGGTGTCACAGGTCTGTGGCCCCTTAGAGACTAGCAAACCTGGTTTGCTAGAGATGCAGTGCCTGGTGTCACAGGCCTGTGGCCCCTTAGAGACTAGCAAGCCTGGTTTGCTAGCGATGCAGTGCCTGGTGTCACAGGCCTGTGGCCCCTTAGAGACTAGCAAACCTGGTTTGCTAGCGATGCAGTGCCTGGTGTCACAGGCCTGTGGCCCCTTAGAGACTAGCAAGCCTGGTTTGCTAGCGATGCAGTGCCTGGTGTCAGAGACCTGTGGCCCCTTAGAGACTAGCAAACTTGGTTTGCTAGAGATGCAGTGCCTGGTGTCAGGGACCTGTGGCCCCTTAGAGACTAGCAAACTTGGTTTGCTAGAGATGCAGTGCCTGGTGTCAGGGACCTGTGGCCCCTTAGAGACTAGCAAACTTGGTTTGCTAGAGATGCAGTGCCTGGTGTCAGGGACCTGTGGCCCCTTAGAGACTAGCAAACTAGGTTTGCTAGAGATGCAGTGCCTGGTGTCAGAGACCTGTGGCCCCTTAGAGACTAGCAAACTTGGTTTGCTAGAGATGCAGTGCCTGGTGTCAGGGACCTGTGGCCCCTTAGAGACTAGCAAACTTGGTTTGCTAGCGATGCAGTGCCTGGTGTCAGGGACCTGTGGCCCATTAGAGACTAGCAAACTTGGTTTGCTAGCGATGCAGTGCCTGGTGTCAGGGACCTGTGGCCCCTTAGAGACTAGCAAACTTGGTTTGCTAGCGATGCAGTGCCTGGTGTCAGGGACCTGTGGCCCCTTAGAGACTAGCAAACTTGGTTTGCTAGCGATGCAGTGCCTGGTGTCAGGGACCTGTGGCCCCTTAGAGACTAGCAAACTTGGTTTGCTAGCGATGCAGTGCCTGGTGTCAGGGACCTGTGGCCCCTTAGAGACTAGCAAACTTGGTTTGCTAGCGATGCAGTGCCTGGTGTCAGGGACCTGTGGCCCCTTAGAGACTAGCAAACTTGGTTTGCTAGCGATGCAGTGCCTGGTGTCAGGGACCTGTGGCCCCTTAGAGACTAGCAAACTTGGTTTGCTAGCGATGCAGTGCCTGGTGTCAGGGACCTGTGGCCCCTTAGAGACTAGCAAACTTGGTTTGCTAGCGATGCAGTGCCTGGTGTCAGGGACCTGTGGCCCCTTAGAGACTAGCAAACTTGGTTTGCTAGCGATGCAGTGCCTGGTGTCAGGGACCTGTGGCCCCTTAGAGACTAGCAAACTTGGTTTGCTAGCGATGCAGTGCCTGGTGTCAGGGACCTGTGGCCCCTTAGAGACTAGCAAACTTGGTTTGCTAGCGATGCAGTGCCTGGTGTCAGAGACCTGTGGCCCCTTAGAGACTAGCAAACTTGGTTTGCTAGCGATGCAGTGCCTGGTGTCAGAGACCTGTGGCCCCTTAGAGACTAGCAAACTTGGTTTGCTAGCGATGCAGTGCCTGGTGTCAGAGACCTGTGGCCCCTTAGAGACTAGCAAACTTGGTTTGCTAGCGATGCAGTGCCTGGTGTCAGAGACCTGTGGCCCCTTAGAGACTAGCAAACTTGGTTTGCTAGCGATGCAGTGCCTGGTGTCAGAGGACCTGTGGCCCCTTAGAGACTAGCAAACTTGGTTTGCTAGCGATGCAGTGCCTGGTGTCAGAGACCTGTGGCCCCTTAGAGACTAGCAAACTTGGTTTGCTAGCGATGCAATGCCTGGTGTCAGAGACCTGTGGCCCCTTAGAGACTAGCAAACTTGGTTTGCTAGCGATGCAGTGCCTGGTGTCACAGGACCTGTGGCCCCTTAGAGACTAGCAAACCTTGGTTTGCTAGCGATGCAGTGCCTGGTGTCACAGGCCTGTGGCCCCTTAGAGACTAGCAAACCTGGTTTGCTAGCGATGCAGTGCCTGGTGTCACAGGCCTGTGGCCCCTTAGAGACTAGCAAACTTGGTTTGCTAGCGATGCAGTGCCTGGTGTCACAGGCCTGTGGCCCCTTAGAGACTAGCAAACCTGGTTTGCTAGCGATGCAGTGCCTGGTGTCACAGGCCTGTGGCCCCTTAGAGACTAGCAAACCTGGTTTGCTAGCGATGCAGTGCCTGGTGTCACAGGCCTGTGGCCCCTTAGAGACTAGCAAACCTGGTTTGCTAGCGATGCAGTGCCTGGTGTCACAGGCCTGTGGCCCCTTAGAGACTAGCAAACCTGGTTTGCTAGCGATGCAGTGCCTGGTGTCACAGGCCTGTGGCCCCTTAGAGACTAGCAAACCTGGTTTGCTAGCGATGCAGTGCCTGGTGTCACAGGCCTGTGGCCCCTTAGAGACTAGCAAACCTGGTTTGCTAGCGATGCAGTGCCTGGTGTCACAGGCCTGTGGCCCCTTAGAGACTAGCAAACCTGGTTTGCTAGCGATGCAGTGCCTGGTGTCACAGGCCTGTGGCCCCTTAGAGACTAGCAAACCTGGTTTGCTAGCGATGCAGTGCCTGGTGTCACAGGCCTGTGGCCCCTTAGAGACTAGCAAACCTGGTTTGCTAGCGATGCAGTGCCTGGTGTCACAGGCCTGTGGCCCCTTAGAGACTAGCAAACCTGGTTTGCTAGCGATGCA
>NW_027057377.1:0-4000 GCF_011386835.1 Chrysemys picta bellii
ACTCAGGGCTCGGCGTCGTCCCAGCCCCCAGCCCCTGCCGGCCCCTACAGACAAACACACACACACACACACACACACACACACACAAGGACAGATGCAAATACAGGTGCCTTCTCCTCCAATGAGAACTCCCTCTCAAACTAACCTGTTTGCCGCCGCTGCTCGCAGCTGTACCGCTCGCTGGCTGGGCGGCCGCTTTTCTGGGCCCCTTAATCAGCCAGGCCCCGCCCCCTACTCAGGGCTCGGAGTCGTCCCAGCCCCCAGCCCCTGCCGGCCCCTACAAACAAACACACACACACACACACACACACACACACACACAAGGACAGATGCAAATACAGGTACCTTCTCCTCCAATGAGAACTCCCTCTCAAACTCCCCTGTTTTCCGCCGCTGCTCGCAGCTGTACCGCTGCCTGGCTGGGCGGCCGCTTTTCTGGGCCCCATAATCAGCCAGGCCCCGCCCCCTACTCAGGGCTCGGCGTCGTCCCAGCCTCCAGCCCCTGCCGGCCCCTACAAACAAACACACACACACACACACACACACACACACACACACACACAAGGACAGATGCAAATACAGGTACCTTCTCCTCCAATGAGAACTCCCTCTCAAACTCCCCTGTTTGCCGCCGCTGCTCGCAGCTGTACCGCTCGCTGGCTGGGCGGCCGCTTTTCTGGGCCCCTTAATCAGCCAGGCCCCGCCCCCTACTCAGGGCTCGGAGTCGTCCCAGCCCCCAGCCCCTGCCGGCCCCTACAAACAAACACACACACACACACACACACACACACACACACACACACACACAAGGACAGATGCAAATACAGGTACCTTCTCCTCCAATGAGAACTCCCTCTCAAACTCCCCTGTTTTCCGCCGCTGCTCGCAGCTGTACCGCTGCCTGGCTGGGCGGCCGCTTTTCTGGGCCCCATAATCAGGCAGGCCCCGCCCCCTACTCAGGGCTCGGCGTCGTCCCAGCCTCCAGCCCCTGCCGGCCCCTACAAACAAACACACACACACACACAGACACACACACAAGGACAGATGCAAATACAGGTACCTTCTCCTCCAATGAGAACTCCCTCTCAAACTCCCCTGTTTGCCACCGCTGCTCGCAGCTGTACCGCTGCCTGGCTGGGCGGCCGCTTTTATGGGCCCCTTAATCAGCCAGGTCCCGCCCCCTACTCAGGGCTCAGCGTCGTCCCAGCCCCCAGCCCCTGCCGGCCCCTACAAACAAACAAACACACACACACACACACACACACACACAAGGACAGATGCAAATACAGGTACCTTCTCCTCCAATGAGAACTCCCTTTCAAACTCCCCTGTTTGCCACCGCTGCTCGCAGCTGTACTGCTGCCTGGCTGGGCGGAAGCTTTTATGGGCCCCTTAATCAGCCAGGCCCCGCCCCCTATTCAGGGCTCGGCGTCGTCCCAGCCCCCAGCCCCTGCCGGCCCCTACAAACAAACAAACACACACACACACACACACACACACACACACACACACAAGGACAGATGCAAATACAGGTACCTTCTCCTCGAATGAGAACTCCCTCTCAAACTCCCCTGTTTGCCGCCGCTGCTCGCAGCTGTACCGCTCGCTGGCTGGGCGGCCGCTTTTATGGGCCCCTTAATCAGCCAGGCCCCGCCCCCTACTCAGGGCTCGGCGTCGTCCCAGCCCCCAGCCGCTGCCGTCCCCTACAAACAAACACACACACACACACACACACACACACACACACACACACACACACACACACACAAGGACAGATGCAAATACAGGTACCTTCTCCACCAATGAGAACTCCCTCTCAAACTCCCCTGTTTGCCACCGCTGCTCGCAGCTGTACCGGTGCCTGGCTGGGCGGCCGCTTTTATGGGCCCCTTAATCAGCCAGGCCCCGCCCCCTACTCAGGGCTCGGCGTCGTCCCAGCCCCCAGCCCCTGCCGGCCCCTACAAACAAACACACACACACACACACACACACACACACACACACACACAAGGACAGATGCAAATACAGGTACCTTCTCCTCCAATGAGAACTCCCTCTCAAACTCCCCTGTTTGCCGCCGCTGCTCGCAGCTGTACCGCTCGCTGGCTGGGCGGCCGCTTTTCTGGGCCCCTTAATCAGCCAGGCCCCGCCCCCTACTCAGGGCTCGGAGTCGTCCCAGCCCCCAGCCCCTGCCGGCCCCTACAAACAAACACACACACACACACACAAGGACAGATGCAAATACAGGTGCCTTCTCCTCCAATGAGAACTCCTTCTCAAACTCCCCTGTTTGCAGCCGCTGCTCGCAGCTGTACCGCTCGCTGGCTGGGCGGCCGCTTTTCTGGGCCCCTTAATCAGCCAGGCCCCGCCCCCTACTCAGGGCTCGGAGTCGTCCCAGCCCCCAGCCCCTGCCGGCCCCTACAAACAAACACACACACACACACACACACACACACAAGGACAGATGCAAATACAGGTACCTTCTCCTCCAATGAGAACTCCCTCTCAAACTCCCCTGTTTTCCGCCGCTGCTCGCAGCTGTACCGCTGCCTAGCTGGGCGGCCGATTTTCTGGGCCCCATAATCAGCCAGGCCCCGCCCCCTACTCAGGGCTCGGCGTCGTCCCAGCCTCCAGCCCCTGCCGGCCCCTACAAACAAACACACACACACACACACACACACACACAAGGACAGATGCAAATACAGGTACCTTCTCCTCCAATGAGAACTCCCTCTCAAACTCCCCTGTTTTCCGCCGCTGCTCGCAGCTGTACCGCTTTCTGGCTGGGCGGCCGCTTTTCTGGGCCCCTTAATCAGCCAGGCCCCGCCCCCTACTCAGGGCTCGGCGTCGTCCCAGCCTCCAGCCCCTGCCGGCCCCTACAAACAAACACACACACACACACACACACACACACACACACACACACACACAAGGACAGATGCAAATACAGGTACCTTCTCCTCCAATGAGAACTCCCTCTCAAACTCCCCTGTTTGCCACCGCTGCTCGCAGCTGTACCGCTGCCTGGCTGGGCGGAAGCTTTTATGGGCCCCTTAATCAGCCAGGCCCCGCCCCCTATTCAGGGCTCGGCGTCGTCCCAGCCCCCAGCCCCTGCCGGCCCCTACAAACAAACACACACACACACACACACACACACACACACAAGGACAGATGCAAATACAGGTACCTTCTCCTCGAATGAGAACTCCCTCTCAAACTCCCCTGTTTGCCGCCGCTGCTCGCAGCTGTACCGCTCGCTGGCTGGGCGGCCACTTTTATGGGCCCCTTAATCAGCCAGGCCCCGCCCCCTACTCAGGGCTCGGCGTCGTCCCAGCCCCCAGCCCCTGCCGTCCCCTACAAACAAACACACACACACACACACACACACACACACGGACAGATGCAAATACAGGTACCTTCTCCTCCAGTGAGAACTCCCTCTCAAACTCCCCTGTTTGCCGCCGCTGCTCGCAGCTGTACCACTGCCTGGCTGGGCGGCAGCTTTTATGGGCCCCTTAATCAGCCAGGCCCCGCCCGCTACTCAGGGCTCGGCGTCGTCCCAGCCCCCAGCCCCTGCCGGCCCCTACAAACAAAAACACAGACACACACACACAAGGACAGATGCAAATACAGGTACCTTCTCCTCCAATGAGAACTCCCTCTCAAACTCCGCTGTTTGCCGCCGCTGCTCGCAGCTGTACCGCTGCCTGGCTGGGCGGCCGCTTTTATGGGCCCCTTAATCAGCCAGGCGCCGCCCCCTACTCAGGGCTCGGCGTCGTCCCAGCCCCCAGCCCCTGCCGGCCCCTACAAACAAACACACACACACACAGACACACACACAAGGACAGATGCAAATACAGGTGCCTTCTCCTCCAATGAGAACTCCCTCTCAAACTCCCCTGTTTGCCGCCGCTGCTCGCAGCTGTACCACTGCCTGGCTGGGCGGCCGCTTTTATGGGCCCCTTAATGAGCCAGGCCCCGCCCGCTACTCAGGGCTCGG
>NW_027057378.1:0-4000 GCF_011386835.1 Chrysemys picta bellii
TGTGGCCCCTTAGAGACTAGCAAACTTGGTTTGCTAGAGATGCAGTGCCTGGTGTCAGAGGCCTGTGGCCCCTTAGAGACTAGCAAACCTGGTTTGCTAGAGATGCAGTGCCTGGTGTCAGGCCCCTGTGGCCCCTTAGAGACTAGCAAACCTGGTTTGCTAGAGATGCAGTGCCTGGTGTCAGGCCCCTGTGGCCCCTTAGAGACTAGCAAACCTGGTTTGCTAGAGATGCAGTGCCTGGTGTCAGAGGCCTGTGGCCCCTTAGAGACTAGCAAACCTGGTTTGCTAGAGATGCAGTGCCTGGTGTCAGAGGCCTGTGGCCCCTTAGAGACTAGCAAACCTGGTTTGCTAGAGATGCAGTGCCTGGTGTCAGAGGCCTGTGGCCCCTTAGAGACTAGCAAACCTGGTTTGCTAGAGATGCAGTGCCTGGTGTCAGAGGCCTGTGGCCCCTTAGAGACTAGCAAACCTGGTTTGCTAGAGATGCAGTGCCTGGTGTCAGAGGCCTGTGGCCCCTTAGAGACTAGCAAACCTGGTTTGCTAGAGATGCAGTGCCTGGTGTCAGAGGCCTGTGGCCCCTTAGAGACTAGCAAACCTGGTTTGCTAGAGATGCAGTGCCTGGTGTCAGAGGCCTGTGGCCCCTTAGAGACTAGCAAACCTGGTTTGCTAGAGATGCAGTGCCTGGTGTCAGAGGCCTATGGTCCCTTAGAGACTAGCAAACCTGGTTTGCTAGAGATGCAGTGCCTGGTGTCAGAGGCCTGTGGCCCCTTAGAGACTAGCAAACCTGGTTTGCTAGAGATGCAGTGCCTGGTGTCAGAGGCCTGTGGCCCCTTAGAGACTAGCAAACCTGGTTTGCTAGAGATGCAGTGCCTGGTGTCAGGCCCCTGTGGCCCCTTAGAGACTAGCAAACCTGGTTTGCTAGAGATGCAGTGCCTGGTGTCAGGCCCCTGTGGCCCCTTAGAGACTAGCAAACCTGGTTTGCTAGAGATGCAGTGCCTGGTGTCAGGCCCCTGTGGCCCCTTAGAGACTAGCAAACCTGGTTTGCTAGAGATGCAGTGCCTGGTGTCAGGCCCCTGTGGCCCCTTAGAGACTAGCAAACCTGATTTGCTAGAGATGCAGTGCCTGGTGTCACAGGCCTGTGGCCCCTTAGAGACTAGCAAACCTGGTTTGCTAGAGATGCAGTGCCTAGTGTCAGAGACCTGTGGCCCCTTAGAGACTAGCAAACTTGGTTTGCTAGCGATGCAGTGCCTTGTGTCAGAGACCTGTGGCCCCTTAGAGACTAGCAAACTTGGTTTGCTAGCGATGCAGTGCCTTGTGTCAGAGACCTGTGGCCCCTTAGAGACTAGCAAACTTGGTTTGCTAGCGATGCAGTGCCTTGTGTCAGAGACCTGTGGCCCCTTAGAGACTAGCAAACTTGGTTTGCTAGCGATGCAGTGCCTGGTGTCAGGCCCCTGTGGCCCCTTAGAGACTAGCAAACCTGGTTTGCTAGAGATGCAGTGCCTGGTGTCAGGCCCCTGTGGCCCCTTAGAGACTAGCAAACCTGGCTTGCTAGAGATGCAGTGCCTGGTGTCAGGCCTGTGGCCCCTTAGAGACTAGCAAACCTGGTTTGCTAGAGATGCAGTGCCTTGTGTCACAGACCTGTGGCCCCTTAGAGACTAGCAAACCTGGTTTGCTAGAGATGCAGTGCCTTGTGTCA
Organism: Chrysemys picta bellii; assembly: GCF_011386835.1. Taxonomy (NCBI): domain Eukaryota; kingdom Metazoa; phylum Chordata; order Testudines; family Emydidae; genus Chrysemys; species Chrysemys picta. The sequence goes on from NW_027057378.1 coordinate 1,694, forward strand.
CAGACCTGTGGCCCCTTAGAGACTAGCAAACTTGGTTTGCTAGAGATGCAGTGCCTTGTGTCAGAGACCTGTGGCCCCTTAGAGACTAGCAAACTTGGTTTGCTAGAGATGCAGTGCCTTGTGTCAGAGACCTGTGGCCCCTTAGAGACTAGCAAACTTGGTTTGCTAGCGATGCAGTGCCTTGTGTCAGAGACCTGTGGCCCCTTAGAGACTAGCAAACTTGGTTTGCTAGAGATGCAGTGCCTTGTGTCAGAGACCTGTGGCCCCTTAGAGACTAGCAAACCTGGTTTGCTAGAGATGCAGTGCCTGGTGTCAGGCCTGTGGCCCCTTAGAGACTAGCAAACCTGGTTTGCTAGAGATGCAGTGCCTGGTGTCAGAGGCCTGTGGCCCCTTAGAGACTAGCAAACTTGGTTTGCTAGCGATGCAGTGCCTGGTGTCAGGCCTGTGGCCCCTTAGAGACTAGCAAACCTGGTTTGCTAGAGATGCAGTGCCTGGTGTCAGGCCTGTGGCCCCTTAGAGACTAGCAAACTTGGTTTGCTAGAGATGCAGTGCCTGGTGTCAGAGACCTGTGGCCCCTTAGAGACTAGCAAACTTGGTTTGCTAGAGATGCAGTGCCTGGTGTCAGGCCCCTGTGGCCCCTTAGAGACTAGCAAACCTGGTTTGCTAGAGATGCAGTGCCTGGTGTCAGGCCCCTGTGGCCCCTTAGAGACTAGCAAACCTGGTTTGCTAGAGATGCAGTGCCTGGTGTCAGGCCCCTGTGGCCCCTTAGAGACTAGCAAACTTGGTTTGCTAGAGATGCAGTGCCTGGTGTCACAGACCTGTGGCCCCTTAGAGACTAGCAAACTTGGTTTGCTAGAGATGCAGTGCCTGGTGTCACAGACCTGTGGCCCCTTAGAGACTAGCAAACTTGGTTTGCTAGAGATGCAGTGCCTGGTGTCAGAGGCCTGTGGCCCCTTAGAGACTAGCAAACTTGGTTTCCTAGAGATGCAGTGCCTGGTGTCAGAGGCCTGTGGCCCCTTAGAGACTAGCAAACTTGGTTTGCTAGAGATGCAGTGCCTGGTGTCAGAGACCTGTGGCCCCTTAGAGACTAGCAAACCTGGTTTGCTAGAGATGCAGTGCCTGGTGTCACAGGCCTGTGGCCCCTTAGAGACTAGCAAACCTGGTTTGCTAGAGATGCAGTGCCTGGTGTCACAGGCCTGTGGCCCCTTAGAGACTAGCAAACCTGGTTTGCTAGAGATGCAGTGCCTGGTGTCAGGCCCCTGCGGCCCCTTAGAGACTAGCAAACCTGGTTTGCTAGAGATGCAGTGCCTGGTGTCAGGCCCCTGTGGCCCCTTAGAGACTAGCAAACCTGGTTTGCTAGAGATGCAGTGCCTGGTGTCAGGCCCCTGTGGCCCCTTAGAGACTAGCAAACCTGGTTTGCTAGAGATGCAGTGCCTGGTGTCAGGCCCCTGTGGCCCCTTAGAGACTAGCAAACCTGGTTTGCTAGAGATGCAGTGCCTGGTGTCAGAGGCCTGTGGCCCCTTAGAGACTAGCAAACTTGGTTTGCTAGCGATGCAGTGCCTGGTGTCAGAGGCCTGTGGCCCCTTAGAGACTAGCAAACCTGGTTTGCTAGAGATGCAGTGCCTGGTGTCAGAGGCCTGTGGCCCCTTAGAGACTAGCAAACTTGGTTTGCTAGAGATGCAGTGCCTGGTGTCAGAGACCTGTGGCCCCTTAGAGACTAGCAAACCTGGTTTTCTAGAGATGCAGTGCCTGGTGTCAGAGACCTGTGGCACCTTAGAGACTAGCAAACCTGGTTTGCTAGAGATGCAGTGCCTGGTGTCAGGCCCCTGTGGCCCCTTAGAGACTAGCAAACCTGGTTTGCTAGAGATGCAGTGCCTGGTGTCAGGCCCCTGTGGCCCCTTAGAGACTAGCAAACCTGGTTTGCTAGAGATGCAGTGCCTGGTGTCAGGCCCCTGTGGCCCCTTAGAGACTAGCAAACCTGGTTTGCTAGAGATGCAGTGCCTGGTGTCAGGCCCCTGTGGCCCCTTAGAGACTAGCAAACTTGGTTTGCTAGAGATGCAGTGCCTGGTGTCAGGCCCCTGTGGCCCCTTAGAGACTAGCAAACCTGGTTTGCTAGAGATGCAGTGCCTGGTGTCAGGCCCCTGTGGCCCCTTAGAGACTAGCAAACCTGGTTTGCTAGAGATGCAGTGCCTGGTGTCAGGCCCCTGTGGCCCCTTAGAGACTAGCAAACCTGGTTTGCTAGAGATGCAGTGCCTGGTGTCAGGCCCCTGTGGCCCCTTAGAGACTAGCAAACTTGGTTTGCTAGAG
>NW_027057379.1:0-4000 GCF_011386835.1 Chrysemys picta bellii
TGTGTCAGAGACCTGTGGCCCCTTAGAGACTAGGAAACTTGGTTTGCTAGAGATGCAGTGCCTTGTGTCAGAGACCTGTGGCCCCTTAGAGACTAGCAAACCTGGTTTGCTAGAGATGCAGTGCCTGGTGTCAGGCCTGTGGCCCCTTAGAGACTAGCAAACCTGGTTTGCTAGCGATGCAGTGCCTGGTGTCAGGCCTGTGGCCCCTTAGAGACTAGCAAACCTGGTTTGCTAGCGATGCAGTGCCTTGTGTCAGGCCTGTGGCCCCTTAGAGACTAGCAAACCTGGTTTGCTAGAGATGCAGTGCCTGGTGTCAGGCCTGTGGCCCCTTAGAGACTAGCAAACCTGGTTTGCTAGAGATGCAGTGCCTGGTGTCAGGCCTGTGGCCCCTTAGAGACTAGCAAACCTGGTTTGCTAGAGATGCAGTGCCTGGTGTCAGGCCTGTGGCCCCTTGGAGACTAGCAAACCTGGTTTGCTAGAGATGCAGTGCCTGGTGTCAGGCCTGTGGCCCCTTAGAGACTAGCAAACTTGGTTTGCTAGAGATGCAGTGCCTTGTGTCAGAGACCTGTGGCCCCTTAGAGACTAGCAAACTTGGTTTGCTAGAGATGCAGTGCCATGTGTCACAGACCTGTGGCCCCTTAGAGACTAGCAAACCTGGTTTGCTAGAGATGCAGTGCCTTGTGTCAGAGACCTGTGGCCCCTTAGAGACTAGCAAACCTGGTTTGCTAGAGATGCAGTGCCTGGTGTCAGGCCTGTGGCCCCTTAGAGACTAGCAAACCTGGTTTGCTAGAGATGCAGTGCCTGGTGTCAGGCCTGTGGCCCCTTAGAGACTAGCAAACCTGGTTTGCTAGAGATGCAGTGCCTGGTGTCAGGCCTGTGGCCCCTTAGAGACTAGCAAACCTGGTTTGCTAGAGATGCAGTGCCTGGTGTCACAGACCTGTGGCCCCTTAGAGACTAGCAAACCTGGTTTGCTAGAGATGCAGTGCCTTGTGTCAGAGACCTGTGGCCCCTTAGAGACTAGCAAACTTGGTTTGCTAGCGATGCAGTGCCTTGTGTCAGAGACCTGTGGCCCCTTAGAGACTAGCAAACTTCTTTTGCTAGCGATGCAGTGCCTTGTGTCAGAGACCTGTGGCCCCTTAGAGACTAGCAAACCTGGTTTGCTAGAGATGCAGTGCCTGGTGTCAGGCCCCTGTGGCCCCTTAGAGACTAGCAAACCTGGTTTGCTAGAGATGCAGTGCCTGGTGTCAGGCCCCTGTGGCCCCTTAGAGACTAGCAAACCTGGTTTGCTAGAGATGCAGTGCCTGGTGTCAGGCCCCTGTGGCCCCTTAGAGACTAGCAAACTTGGTTTGCTAGAGATGCAGTGCCTGGTGTCACAGACCTGTGGCCCCTTAGAGACTAGCAAACTTGGTTTGCTAGAGATGCAGTGCCTGGTGTCACAGACCTGTGGCCCCTTAGAGACTAGCAAACCTGGTTTGCTAGAGATGCAGTGCCTTGTGTCAGAGACCTGTGGCCCCTTAGAGACTAGCAAACTTGGTTTGCTAGCGATGCAGTGCCTTGTGTCAGAGACCTGTGGCCCCTTAGAGACTAGCAAACTTCTTTTGCTAGCGATGCAGTGCTTTGTGTCAGAGACCTGTGGCCCCTTAGAGACTAGCAAACTTGGTTTGCTAGCGATGCAGTGCCTTGTGTCAGAGACCTGTGGCCCCTTAGAGACTAGCAAACCTGGTTTGCTAGCGATGCAGTGCCTTGTGTCAGAGACCTGTGGCCCCTTAGAGACTAGCAAACCTGGTTTGCTAGAGATGCAGTGCCTTGTGTCAGAGACCTGTGGCCCCTTAGAGACTAGCAAACTTGGTTTGCTAGCGATGCAGTGCCTTGTGTCAGAGACCTGTGGCCCCTTAGAGACTAGCAAACTTGGTTTGCTAGAGATGCAGTGCCTTGTGTCAGAGACCTGTGGCCCCTTAGAGACTAGCAAACCTGGTTTGCTAGAGATGCAGTGCCTGGTGTCAGAGACCTGTGGCCCCTTAGAGACTAGCAAACCTGGTTTGCTAGAGATGCAGTGCCTGGTGTCAGAGACCTGTGGCCCCTTAGAGACTAGCAAACCTGGTTTGCTAGAGATGCAGTGCCTGGTGTCAGAGACCTGTGGCCCCTTAGAGACTAGCAAACCTGGTTTTCTAGAGATGCAGTGCCTGGTGTCAGAGACCTGTGGCCCCTTAGAGACTAGCAAACCTGGTTTGCTAGAGATGCAGTGCCTGGTGTCAGAGACCTGTGGCCCCTTAGAGACTAGCAAACCTAGTTTGCTAGCGATGCAGTGCCTGGTGTGAGGCCTGTGGCCCCTTAGAGACTAGGAAACCTGGTTTGCTAGAGATGCAGTGCCTGGTGTCAGGCCTGTGGCCCCTTAGAGACTAGCAAACCTGGTTTGCTAGAGATGCAGTGCCTGGTGTCAGGCCTGTGGCCCCTTAGAGACTAGCAAACTTGGTTTGCTAGAGATGCAGTGCCTTGTGTCAGAGACCTGTGGCCCCTTAGAGACTAGCAAACTTGGTTTGCTAGAGATGCAGTGCCATGTGTCACAGACCTGTGGCCCCTTAGAGACTAGCAAACCTGGTTTGCTAGAGATGGAGTGCCTTGTGTCAGAGACCTGTGGCCCCTTAGAGACTAGCAAACCTGGTTTGCTAGAGATGCAGTGCCTGGTGTCAGGCCTGTGGCCCCTTAGAGACTAGCAAACCTGGTTTGCTAGAGATGCAGTGCCTGGTGTCAGGCCTGTGGCCCCTTAGAGACTAGCAAACCTGGTTTGCTAGAGATGCAGTGCCTGGTGTCAGGCCTGTGGCCCCTTAGAGACTAGCAAACCTGGTTTGCTAGAGATGCAGTGCCTGGTGTCACAGACCTGTGGCCCCTTAGAGACTAGCAAACCTGGTTTGCTAGAGATGCAGTGCCTTGTGTCAGAGACCTGTGGCCCCTTAGAGACTAGCAAACTTGGTTTGCTAGCGATGCAGTGCCTTGTGTCAGAGACCTGTGGCCCCTTAGAGACTAGCAAACTTCTTTTGCTAGCGATGCAGTGCCTTGTGTCAGAGACCTGTGGCCCCTTAGAGACTAGCAAACCTGGTTTGCTAGAGATGCAGTGCCTGGTGTCAGGCCCCTGTGGCCCCTTAGAGACTAGCAAACCTGGTTTGCTAGAGATGCAGTGCCTGGTGTCAGGCCCCTGTGGCCCCTTAGAGACTAGCAAACCTGGTTTGCTAGAGATGCAGTGCCTGGTGTCAGGCCCCTGTGGCCCCTTAGAGACTAGCAAACTTGGTTTGCTAGAGATGCAGTGCCTGGTGTCACAGACCTGTGGCCCCTTAGAGACTAGCAAACTTGGTTTGCTAGAGATGCAGTGCCTGGTGTCACAGACCTGTGGCCCCTTAGAGACTAGCAAACCTGGTTTGCTAGAGATGCAGTGCCTTGTGTCAGAGACCTGTGGCCCCTTAGAGACTAGCAAACTTGGTTTGCTAGCGATGCAGTGCCTTGTGTCAGAGACCTGTGGCCCCTTAGAGACTAGCAAACTTCTTTTGCTAGCGATGCAGTGCCTTGTGTCAGAGACCTGTGGCCCCTTAGAGACAAGCAAACTTTGTTTGCTAGCGATGCAGTGCCTTGTGTCAGAGACCTGTGGCCCCTTAGAGACTAGCAAACCTGGTTTGCTAGCGTTGCAGTGCCTTGTGTCAGAGACCTGTGGCCCCTTAGAGACTAGCAAACCTGGTTTGCTAGAGATGCAGTGCCTTGTGTCAGAGACCTGTGGCCCCTTAGAGACTAGCAAACTTGGTTTGCTAGCGATGCAGTGCCTTGTGTCAGAGACCTGTGGCCCCTTAGAGACTAGCAAACTTGGTTTGCTAGAGATGCAGTGCCTTGTGTCAGAGACCTGTGGCCCCTTAGAGACTAGCAAACCTGGTTTGCTAGAGATGCAGTGCCTGGTGTCAGAGACCTGTGGCCCCTTAGAGACTAGCAAACCTGGTTTGCTAGAGATGCAGTGCCT
>NW_027057382.1:0-4000 GCF_011386835.1 Chrysemys picta bellii
CCTAAGTTCTTAAATAATAGGGTTTACAGGGAGGCCTGAATATCTATATTCTCACAGTGGGTTCTACCCCTTCCCCCATTCTGTGTTTGTCTTGTCTATTTAGATTGTAAATTCTTCAGGGCCTGGGCCATCTACTATTCTGTGTTTGTACTTTGCCTAGCACAATGGGGACCCACTGTTGGTCCTTAGGCACTAAGGTAATGAATATGATTTATAATAATAACAACTCTCCTGCCACTTTGAGCCAAGGAAGCTGGCCTTGGGATGTTACTGCTTAAAAATGAGCTGGGGTTAAAACCATGGAATGTTCTTTGTGACAAGTATCCCACAAATTCCACTGACCTCCCTTGTTTTCTTTGCCTTGAGCAGGGTTTCCAGTTTCCAAACCTGATGTGATCTTGCAGCTGGAACGAGGGGAAGAGCCATGGGTTCCAGACCTCTACGGCTCTGAGAAAAAAGTGCTCCCTAGAGCTGCCTTCACAGGTTAGGAATTGGTTAAACCAACTCAAAAACTGTCCATGAATACAGGAAACATTTGGGATGCCCTACAAAGACTTTGTGAGCTCTCCAAGTTTAAGATTGTTTCCTGCAGATGTGGAATCATTAGGCAGATGTCACTCATGGCTTCCCACCTATCCTGACTGACAACTGGCAGCAGATCCCTCCCTGATCCCACTTTCCCCTGCGTGTTCTGGTGAGATGCGGACCAAAACTGATCCCTTCCTCTCTCCTCTGGGGAAGGGTTTGGGGAAAATCAGCTCCTGATAGGTTTGATCTCTCCCGCACATATTTTGGTTTGTTCATCCCTTTTTCCATTCCTGTCTCTGAGATTTCCTTTCTGTCAGGCACAGGCAGTGACCTATGTCTGGATTCTCTCTGTCTCCCATCAGGTGTTGGGATGGTGAATGAGAATGAGGAGAATCCCCAGCAGGACGATGCTGAGAAAGTAGAACCACATGGAACATTATCAGGAAGATCCAACGTGAATGTTTCCAGGAGTTGTGCACTCCCAGAAAAAGCAAAAGCCTGTGAGACTCAGCAGAGGCCAGAGGAAAACCTAAGTAGCCTCTCAGACCTTATTACACACGAGAGAATCAACTTGGAAGATACACGCTACATATGCCGTGAGTGTGGGAAAAGCTTCAATGGGAGCTCAGAGCTTTTCACACATCAGGGAATCCACAGAGGAGAGAGACCCTACATGTGCTCGGAGTGTGGAAAATGCTTCAATCGGAGCTCACACCTTATCTCACATCAGACAATCCATACGGGTGAGAAACCTTATGGATGCTCTGAGTGCGGGAAACGCTTCAGTCGGAGCTCATACCTTAACACACATAGGAGAATCCACACGGGTGAGAAACCTTACGGATGCTGTGAGTGTGGGAAAGGCTTCAGTTGGAGCTATGCCCTTATCGCGCATCAGAGAATCCACACAGGAGAGACGCCCTACACATGCTCTGAGTGTGGGAAAAGCTTTAATCGGCACTCACAGCTTATCACACATCGTAGAATCCACACAGGAGAGAAACCCTACACGTGCTCTGAGTGCGGGAAATGCTTCAGTCGGACGTCAGCCCTTATCACACATCGGAGAATCCACACAGGAGAGATGCCCTACACATGCTCTGAATGTGGGAAAAGCTTCAATCATAGCTCAAACCTTATCTCACATCGTAGAAGCCACACGGGAGAGATGCCCTACACATGCTCTGAGTGCGGGAAAAGCTTCAAACAGAGCTCTAGCCTGAGCAGACATCGTAGAATCCACAGTGGAGAGAGACCCTACACGTGCTCTGCATGTGGGAAAAGCTTCAATCAGAGGTCATTCCCTATTAGACATCAGAAAATCCAAATGGGAGAGAACTGTGAGAAATGCCTTGATTAGGGCTGGCCAAAGATTTCTTTAAAAAAAAAAATCACATTTGCTAATTCCAATATAGTGATCTTTGCACCATCTTCACCAGAGTCTCTCAGCTTCCCCAGATGAGTTCCCTGCTTCTGCAGCTCACCCTGCTTTAGGGTCAGTCCTGTGATCTTTTCTATCAATTCCTTTCCTTTTGAGTCGTAGATGTGTGTAAAAAGAACAGGAGTACTTGTGGCACCTTAGAGACTAACAAATTTATTAGCGCATAAGCTTTCGTGGACTACAGCCCACTTCTTCGGATGCATATAGAGTGTCCCTCCAGCCAGGAATGTTCATCAGCTCCAGGTGGGGGAGAGAGATTTGATCCCAACAAGCTACACTGAGGCAAAAACTACCTGGGCCTTACATCCACTAGGACTGTACATGACGTTGGCTGCTCAAGTTAGTGATCTTGGTGTAAAAAGACAATTATAGTTGTAGTGCAGATGCAGCCCGGTTGCAGTGGTTGGCATTAGCTTTCCCCTTGACCTAACCTAAACTCCATCACTTTTCTTAGTCTAAACAAACCCTGAGCATCACGGTTATACTGTTCCCCCATTTCAAAGCAATTGTTAGTCATTAAGTTTCCCCTTTGGGAACAAATTATTTCATTCCCAGTTGCTTTGATGTTGCTTCAAGTTTTGCTGGAGAGCAGATATTTTTATTACCATTTTCCTCACTTAAAATATATTGAACTATAACAACGAGCAGGAACATGGCAGGGATAGGGAAAAATGTCATTTCACCCTCTGTAACAACAGAAGAAGTTAGGGTAAGTCAGAGAGATTCCCTTATTCCTCATCACCATCTCAACCCCCCTGTTGTTCAGTTGGTTAGGTCAATATTTTTCCTAAAGGGTTGGGAAGAGGGTTTCTTAGTAAATGACATGTAAGTAGGCAAAATACCCATACATTTGGCTCCCAAAGCAGTTGTGGCCCAGGCCCTGCATGAGGTCTCTCCTTAAGATATCTCCTTCCTAATCAGGTGCATGTTGCCTATTATTTGGGAAATGCAATCCCTTTCTAGGTAGAGATGAGAAAAATGGAAGTGATGTTTCTGTTGAGATCACCCCTGGGAGATGCTACAAATGTGTAGAAAATGGAATCTGTGTTGAATGTGATATAGCTGCAGAAAGATACCTGTTTTTAATGGATGCCTGACATTTGTTGTCTTATAGGGATTCTAAACTGCACCTGAATTTAGTCCCTAATTTAAATCTGTGCCACCAGATTAAAGAAATAAAAGGGCATATTTGGGGGCGTTATACCTCACTATCGCTACTGATACGTTGTGTGGTTGGTGAAGAATTCTACGCCAGAGACTTGGAGTAATTTTATACTTAAGGTCAAAGATTTGATAGGGACTCGGGTAGAAATTGCAGGTACTAGTGGTTGATTTTCACCCCAGATATGGAAGCTATGGTGATCTGTGGCCCAGGTAAACTATTTTTAGAACGCTGCTCCCTAGTTAAGTGGCATTGATCAGACTCCTAAAAGATGCCATTATTAAATTGGGAACAACTGTCTTTTACCATTTGGATCCAAAGTTAGATGAAGCACAGAGAGAAACAGCTGATTCCTTCAGAGCCATTCCATGCCTACATCCTCCCCCTCTCTCCAGGAAAGCAATGGCAGACAACTGTTTCACGCCTTTTTCCTGGGTGAACAGTGCAGACGCCATACCACAGCAAGCATGGAGCCCGCTCAGCTCAAGACAGCAGTCATGAACATTGTAAACACCTTGCACATTATCGTGCAGTTTATGCGGAACCAGAACCTGCAAAACCAGGAGTAGGCTACGGCAGCGGGGTGGCGAGAGTGATGAGGACATGGACATGGAATTCTATCAAACCCGTGGGCCCCGGCGCTTTGGCGATCATGCTGTTAATGGGGCAGGTTATAGCCGTGTAACGCTGATTCTGGGCCCGGGAAACAAGCACAGACTGGTGGGACCGCATAGTGTTGCAGGTATGGGACGATTCCCAGTGGCTGCGAAACTTTTGCATGCGTAAGGGCATTTTCATGGAACTTCGTGACTTGCTTTCCCCTGCCCTGAAGCGCCAGAATACCAAGATGAGAGCAGCCCTCACAGTTG
>NW_027057383.1:0-4000 GCF_011386835.1 Chrysemys picta bellii
CAACTGACTTCTCCAACCCCTCCACCTTCATCCTGCTGGGCATTCCAGGCCTGGAGGCGTCCCATGTCTGGATTTCCATCCCCTTCTGCGCAATCTATGCCATAGCCCTCTTGGGGAACTTCATCATCCTGTTCATCGTAAAGACGGAGCCGAGCCTCCATGGGCCCATGTACTATTTCCTTTGCATGCTGGCCGTCACCGACCTGGTCCTGTCTACATCCATCCTCCCCAAAATGCTGACCATCTTCTGGTTCTATTCCAGGGAGATCAATTTCAGTGCATGCCTCACCCAGATGTACTTAATTCTCAGCTTCTCTGTGATAGAGTCTGGGATCCTTGTTGCCATGGCTTTTGATCGCTACGTGGCCATCTGTGATCCCCTGAGACATTCCACCACCCTATCAAATCCGGTGGTGGCCAAAATTGGCCTGGCCATGGTGCTGCGCGGCATCATGCTCATATTGCCACATCCTTTCCTGGCGAGGAGATGGCCATATTGCAGAACCAACATCATTCCCCACACGTACTGTGAGCACATAGCTGTGGTGAAGTTGGCCTGTGCCGACATCAGTCTCAGTAGTTACTACAGCCTCTCTGTGGCATTCTTGGTTATCGGTACGGATGTGTTTTTTATCGCCGTGTCCTATACCCAGATACTCAGGGCCATCTTCAGCCTCCCAACAAAGGACGCCCGGCTCAAGACTTTTGGGACCTGCGGCTCCCACCTCTGTGTCATCTTAGCCTTTTACATCCCGCATCTCTTCGCTGCCCTCTCGCAACGATTTGGGCACAATGTGGCCCTGCATTTCCATGTTCTCATGGCAAACATATACCTCCTGGTGCCCCCCATGCTAAACCCCATCATCTATGGGGTGAAGACCCAACAGATCCGGGAAAGGTTGGTCCAGCGCTTTACTCATAAAGGGACCTAAAGTTTTCTCCTGGTGCTCTGGCTCTCAGACTGAGCTCCATGGAGAACTGGCTGGTGACATGGTGCTGGACTCTCTTCCCTGAATCACTGACTGGCCAGTCAAAGAGACATACAATTTTTGCCTGACCTTACTGTGCTGTGTCAGCGTCGCAAATTGGGGAATCTGTTTATGTGCAACTCATAGGGTTGCCACTGTTCTAATTGATGGTAACTGGAAGCCTGAGGGCCCGCCTCTCTGCCCTGCCTCTTCCCCCAAGCTGCGCCCCTGCTCTGCCTCTTCCCCTCAAGGCCCCGCCCCTCACTCGCTCCTCTCCTCCCCACACCCGTCACTCACTGGTTCACTCCTCTGACACTCTCAACCCAAAGCACCCCATATTTACCATGGTGATGTAATTATTGTATATTTTGTGCAAAGTATTCCCTGTGAGGTATCATTCTAAAAGTCTTAATCTGCTAAACATGATATCCCCTTGGGTTGTATGTGAAATTATGAAATCTTGCTATGCGTGAATTACTCAAGTGTGATGTGAGGCTTGAAACACCCCAAACCAGCCTTTCAGGTATGTCAAAAGAGTAGCCAGACAGTGTTAATTACTGTTGTCAACACTCATCCAGGGAAGAAACCACTAGCACAGGAACTCTGTGTAAGGAAGCCTCCTCAAAGGGAGTACGGAGAAAATGGAGAATGTTTGTCCAATGGGGGAAGACCCCCCACGTCACATACACAGACTTTCCAGCCAGCTGAAAGAAACTATAAAAGATGGGGAGTTACATCATCACTTGTCTTCACTACCCAACAACCCAACACCTGCAAGAAGCTGTGGAAGACAAAGGACTTTCAATGGGAGAGATGCAACCTGTGCAGATGCAGATGCAGCCTGTGCCTCAAGACTCTGTAAGCCTGCTTGTATCATCAATCAGGGTGAGATATAGACAATTCTAATTCACAGCCCTCTGTGGAGAAAGAAGTGGTTCGGGACAGGCCAGTCAGCCTCACCTCTGTTCCTGGAAAAATCATGGAGCTGGTCCTCAAGGAATCAATTCTGGAGCACTTAGAGGATCGGAAAGTGATCAGGAACAGTCAGCATGGATTCACCAAGGGCAAGTCATTCCTGATTAACCTAATTGCCTTCTATGAGGAGATAACTGGCTCTGTGGATGAGGAGAAAGCAGTGGACGGTTATTCCTTGATTATAGCAAAGCTTTTGATTCGGTCTCGCACAGCATTCTTGCCGGCAAGTTAAAGAAGTATGGGCTAGATGAATGGACTATAAGGTGGATAGAAATCTGGCTAAATCGTCGGGCCCAGTGGGTAGTGATCAATGGCTCCATGTCTAGTTGGCAGCCGGTATCAAGCAGAGTGCCCCAAGGGTCGGTCCTGGGGTCGGTTTTGTTCAATATCTTCATGAATGATCTGGAGGATGGTGTGGACTGCACCCTTAGCAAGTTTGCAGATGACTCTAAACTGGGAGGAGAGGTAGATATGCTGGAGGGTAGGGATAGGATACAGAGGGACCTAGATAAATTAGAGGATTGGGCCAAAAGAAACCTGATGAGGTTCAACAAGGACAAGTGCAGAGTCCTGCACTAAGGAAGGAAGAATCCCATTCACTGTTACAGACTAGGGACCGAATGGCTAGGTAGCAGTTCTGCAGAAAAGGACCTACGGGTCACAGTGGACGAGAAGCTGGATATGAGTCAACAGTGTGCTCTTGTTGCCAAGAAGGCTAACGGCATTTTGGGCTGTATAAGTAGTGGCATTGCCAGCAGATCGAGGAACGTTATTGTTCCCCTTTATTTGACATTGGTGAGGCCTCATCTGGAGTACTGTGTCCAGTTTTGGGCCCCACACTACAAGAAGGATGTGGAAAAATTGGAAAGAGTCCAGCGGAGGGCAACAAAAATTAGGGGTCTGGAGCACATGACTTATGAGGAGAGGCTGAGGGAACTGGGATTGTTTAGTCTGCAGAAGAGAAGAATGAGGAGGGATTTGATAGCTGCTTTCAACTACCTGAGGGTGGGTTCCAAAGAGGATGGAGCTTGGCTGTTCCCAGTGGTGGCAGATGACAGAACAAGGAGTAATGGTCTCAAGTTGCAGTGGGGGAGGTCTAGGTTGGATATTAGGAAACACTATTTCACTAGGAGGCTCTTGAAGCACTGGAATGCGTTACCTAGGGAGGTGGTGGAGTCTCCTTCCTTGGAGGTTTTTAAGGCCCGGCTTGACAAAGCCCTGGCTGGGATGATTTAGTTGGGAATTGGTCCTGCTTTGAGCAGGGGGTTGGACTAGATGACCTCCTGAGGGCCCTTCCAACCCTGATATTCTATGATTTTATGATTCTAATGGACCCTGCTATGACTCATTGAAGCATGCAAGGTCATGTGACCAGCTCATGTGACACTGGACTCCATCTTGTGCCTGTAGTTTCCCGCTAATTGTGCTGGGGGCTTGCTTTGGGACAATGAAGTTCCCTCCACATGACAGAAACTATAAAAGGGGGAAGTGACATCATCACTTGGCCACCTCCCCCCACAACTCAACACCTCAAAACATGGCTAGAAGGAAAAGATTTTGACTGGGGAGGTGGTCCCAGGCTGGAAAGGAGAAATCTTAGGTAATTTACTTTGATCTGTACACTTATTAGTTCTAATCACTTAAAATCTATCTTTCTGTAGTTAATAAATCTGATTTATGTTTTTTATCTCATACAGTGTGTTGTTTGAACTGTAAAGGGGAATCTGCTCAGGAACAGGGGCTGGTGCATTGTCCTCTCCACATTGAGGGTGGGATTGGCTGGTTAATAAACTTACTCTGGTCAGGCTTCTGATGAGGACAAGATGGTACAACTCTGGGGTTCTAGGCTGGGGAGCTGGGGGGAATTGACTGGAACCTCTGCATAGTTGGTTCATGAGTGGTTTGTGAAAGCATTCATGTAACTCAGCCAGGGGTGTCCCTGCCTGTGAATGTTTGTGTGAGTGTAGGACCTGGAGGGTCCTCACAGTGTGAGATGGGACTCAGACTGGTGTGCCAGAGGGCTCAGCGATACCCCAGTTCCAGGTTGCACCCTGGGG
>NW_027057384.1:0-4000 GCF_011386835.1 Chrysemys picta bellii
GGGATAGCCCGTGTTCCACCGCCGGCAGCCATTGCTCTGTGGGAATAGCCCGTGTTCCACCGCCGGCAGCCATTGCTCTGTGGGGATAGCCCGTGTTTCACCCCCGGCAGCCATTGCTCTGTGGGGATAGCCCGTGTTCCACCCCCGGCAGCCATTGCTCTGTGGGGATAGCCCTCTCGCCAGCTCCTGGCAGCCATTGCTCTGTGGGGATAGCCCGTGTTCCACCGCCGGCAGCCATTGCTCTGTGGGAAGAAGAACAGGAGTACTTGTGGCACCTTAGAGACTAACAAATTTATTAGAGCATAAGCTTTCGTGGACTACAGCCCACTTCTTCGGATGCATCCTGTTCTTCTTTTTGCGGATACAGACTAGCACGGTTGCTACTCTGAAATCTGCTCTGTGGGGATAGCCCTCTCGCCAGCTCCTGGCAGCCATTGCTCTGTGGGGCTAGCCCATGTCCCGCCCCCGGCAGCCATTGCTTTGTGGGGATAGCCCGTGTTCCACCCCCGGCAGCCATTGCTCTGTGGGGATAGCCCGTGTTCCACCCCCGGCAGCCATTGCTCTGTGGGGATAGCCCTCTCGCCAGCTCCTGGCAGCCATTGCTCTGTGGGAATAGCCCGTGTTCCACCCCCGGCAGCCATTGCTCTGTGGGTATAGCCCTCTCGCCAGCTCCTGGCAGCCATTGCTCTGTGGGGCTAGCCCATGTCCCGCCCCCGGCAGCCATTGCTTTGTGGGGATAGCCCGTGTCCCACCGCCGGCTGCCATTGCTCTGTGGGGATAGCCCGTGTTCCGCCCCCGGCTGCCATTGCTCTGTGGAGATAGCCCGTGTTCCGCCCCCGGCAGCCATTGCTCTGTGGGGATAGCCCATGTTCCGCCCCCGGCTGCAATTGCTCTGTGGGGATAGCCCGGTCCCCAGCTCCTGACAGCCATTGCTTTGTGGGAATAGCCCGTGTTCCACCGCCGGCAGCCATTGCTCTGTGGGGATAGCCCTCTCGCCAGCTCCTGGCAGCCATTGCTCTGTGGGGATAGCCCGTGTTCCACCCCAGGCAGCCATTGCTCTGTGGGGATAGGCCGTGTTCCACCGCCGGCAGCCATTGCTCTGTGGGAATGGCCCGTGTTCCACCGCCGGCAGCCATTGCTCTGTGGGGATAGCCCGTGTTCCACCCCCGGCAGCCATTGCTCTGTGGGGATAGCCCGTGTTCCACCCCCGGCAGCCATTGCTCTGTGGGGATAGCCCTCTCGCCAGCTCCTGGCAGCCATTGCTCTGTGGGGATAGCCCGTGTTCCACCCCTGGCAGCCATTGCTCTGTGGGGATAGCCCGTGTTCCACCGCCGGCAGCCATTGCTCTGTGCGGATAGCCCGTGTTCCACCGCCGGCAGCCATTGCTCTGTGGGAAGAAAAACAGGAGTACTTGTGGCACCTTACAGACTAACAAAATTATTAGAGCATAAGCTTTCGTGGACTACAGCCCACTTCTTCGGATGCATCCTGTTCTTCTTTTTGCGGATACAGACTAACACGGTTGCTACTCCGAAATCTGCTCTGTGGGGATAGCCCTCTCGCCAGCTCCTGGCAGCCATTGCTCTGTGGGGCTAGCCCATGTCCCGCCCCCGGCAGCCATTGCTTTGTGGGGATAGCCCGTGTTCCACCCCCGGCAGCCATTGCTCTGTGGGGATAGACCGTGTTCCACCCCCGGCAACCATTGCTCTGTGGGGATAGCCCTCTCGCCAGCTCCTGGCAGCCATTGCTCTGTGGGAATAGCCCGTGTTCCACCCCCGGCAGCCATTGCTCTGTGGGGCTAGCCCATGTCCCGCCCCCGGCAGCCATTGCTTTGTGGGGATAGCCCATGTCCCACCGCCGGTTGCCATTGCTCTGTGGGGATAGCCCGTGTTCCGCCCCCGGCTGCCATTGCTCTGTGGAGATAGCCCGTGTTCCGCCCCCGGCAGCCATTGCTCTGTGGGGATAGCCCATGTTCCGCCCCCGGCTGCCATTGCTCTGTGGGGATAGCCCGTGTCCCACCGCCGGCTGCCATTCCTCTGTGGGGATAGCCCGTGTTCCGCCCCCGGCTGCCATTGCTCTGTGGAGATAGCCCGTGTTCCGCCCCCGGCAGCCATTGCTCTGTGGGGATAGCCCATGTTCCGCCCCCGGCTGCCATTGCTCTGTGGGGATAGCCCGTGTTCCACCGCCGGCAGCCATTGCTCTGTGGGGATAGCCCTCTCGCCAGCTCCTGGCAGCCATTGCTCTGTGGGGATAGCCCATGTCCCACCGCCGGCAGCCATTGCTTTGTGGGGATAGCCCATGTCCCACCGCCGGCTGCCATTGCTCTGTGGGGATTGCCCGTGTTCCACCCCCGGCAGCCATTGCTCTGTGGGGATAGCCCTCTCGCCAGCTCCTGGCAGCCATTGCTCTGTGGGGATAGCCCGTGTTCCACCCCTGGCAGCCATTGCTCTGTGGGGATAGCCCGTGTTCCACCGCCGGCAGCCATTGCTCTGTGGGAATAGCCCGTGTTCCACCGCCGGCAGCCATTGCTCTGTGGGGATAGCCCGTGTTTCACCCCCGGCAGCCATTGCTCTGTGGGGATAGCCCGTGTTCCACCCCCGGCAGCCATTGCTCTGTGGGGATAGCCCTCTCGCCAGCTCCTGGCAGCCATTGCTCTGTGGGGATAGCCCGTGTTCCACCGCCGGCAGCCATTGCTCTGTGGGAAGAAGAACAGGAGTACTTGTGGCACCTTAGAGACTAACAAATTTATTAGAGCATAAGCTTTCGTGGACTACAGCCCACTTCTTCGGATGCATCCTGTTCTTCTTTTTGCGGATACAGACTAGCACGGTTGCTACTCTGAAATCTGCTCTGTGGGGATAGCCCTCTCGCCAGCTCCTGGCAGCCATTGCTCTGTGGGGCTAGCCCATGTCCCGCCCCCGGCAGCCATTGCTTTGTGGGGATAGCCCGTGTTCCACCCCCGGCAGCCATTGCTCTGTGGGGATAGCCCGTGTTCCACCCCCGGCAGCCATTGCTCTGTGGGGATAGCCCTCTCGCCAGCTCCTGGCAGCCATTGCTCTGTGGGAATAGCCCGTGTTCCACCCCCGGCAGCCATTGCTCTGTGGGTATAGCCCTCTCGCCAGCTCCTGGCAGCCATTGCTCTGTGGGGCTAGCCCATGTCCCGCCCCCGGCAGCCATTGCTTTGTGGGGATAGCCCGTGTCCCACCGCCGGCTGCCATTGCTCTGTGGGGATAGCCCGTGTTCCGCCCCCGGCTGCCATTGCTCTGTGGAGATAGCCCGTGTTCCGCCCCCGGCAGCCATTGCTCTGTGGGGATAGCCCATGTTCCGCCCCCGGCTGCCATTGCTCTGTGGGGATAGCCCGGTCCCCAGCTCCTGACAGCCATTGCTTTGTGGGAATAGCCCATGTCCCACAGCCGGCAGCCATTGCTCTGTGGGGATAGCCCTCTCGCCAGCTCCTGGCAGCCATTGCTCTGTGGGGATAGCCCGTGTTCCACCCCCGGCAGCCATTGCTCTGTGGGGATAGCCCGTGTTCTACCGCCGGCAGCCATTCCTCTGTGGGGATAGCCCGTGTTCCACCGCCGGCAGCCATTGCTCTGTGGGGATAGCCCGTGTTCCACCGCCGGCAGCCATTGCTCTGTGGGGATAGCCCGTGTTCCACCCCCGGCAGCCATTGCTCTGTGGGGATAGCCCTCTCGCCAGCTCCTGGCAGCCATTGCTCTGTGGGGATAGCCCGTGTTGCACCCCCGGCAGCCATTGCTCTGTGGGGATAGCCCGTGTTCCACCGCCGGCAGCCATTGCTCTGTGTGGATAGCCCGTGTTCCACCGCCGGCAGCCATTGCTCTGTGGGGATAGCCCTCTCGCCAGCTCCTGGCAGCCATTGCTCTGTGGGGATAGCCCGTGTTCCACCCCAGGCAGCCATTGCTCTGTGGGGATAGCCCGTGTGCCACCGCCGGCAGCCATTGCTCTGTGGGAATAGCCCGTGTTCCACCGCCGGCAGCCA
>NW_027057385.1:0-4000 GCF_011386835.1 Chrysemys picta bellii
ATGGGGCAGGGATCCCGGGGGGGGCATCAAGGAACGCGGGGGGTTGGATGGGGAAGGAGTCCCAGGGGCAGGGAGTAGGCCAAAAAGCGCTCAGGATGGGGGCGGTGGCAGAGCCCTGTGTCCCGCTGGGGTGGACGGAGTGAGGGCTCCGTGCCCGTGTCCCGCTTGGGGCAGTGGGGAGGGGCAGCGGCGCGCGCGGGCTCCGTGTCCTACTTGGGGCGGGGGGGGGGGTAGAGGCGCGGCGGCGGCACGCGAGGGCTCCATCCCCTTGTCCCGCATTGCTGGCTCCTGTCGGCGGGCAGGCACGCCACCAGGAGCTGCCCCAGGAAGCGCCGTGTAATAGGTCCGTGCCAGGTCTCAACCCTCCTGGGCGGGAGGGGAGCCACACCGACTCACTACTGCTGGAAGTAAACAGCCAGTTAGTTTAGAAGCTCTGGTCCTCCGGTGCAGGGGAGGAGCAAAACCGACAGCTAGCTCAGGGCTCATGCCCTCAGACAGGGGCTGAGCAGGCGACCGTGAGTTCAGGGCTTAGGCCCGCTGGTGCAGGGGCTGAGCAGACAACAGTTAGTTCAAGGCTCAGGCCCTCCGGTGCAGGGGCTGAGCCGACAACAGTTAATTTAAGGCTCAGGCCCTCTGGTGCAGGGGCTGAGCCGACAACAGTTAGTTCGGGGCTCAGGCCCTCCGGTGCAGGGGCTGAGCTGACAACAGTTAGTTCGGGGCTCAGGCCCTCCGGTGCAGGGGCTGAGCCGACAACAGGTAGTTCGGGGCTCAGGCCCTCTGGTGCAGGGGCTGAGCAGACAAGAGTTAGTTCGGGGCTCAGGCCCTCTGGTGCAGGGGCTGAGCCGACAACAGTTAGTTCGGGGCTCAGGCCCTCCGGTGCAGGGGCTGAGCCGACAACAGTTAGTTCGGGGCTCAGACCCTCTGGTGCAGGGGCTGAGCCGACAACAGTTAGTTCGGGGCTCAGGCCCTCCGGTGCAGGGGCTGAGCCGACAACAGTTAGTCCTGACTCAGGCCCTCTGGTGCAGGGGCTGAGCCGACAACAGTTAGTTCGGGGCTCAGGCCCTCCGGTGCAGGGGCTGAGCCGACAACAGTTAGTTCGGGGCTCAGGCCCTCCGGTGCAGGGGCTGAGCCGACAACAGTTAGTTCGGGGCTCAGGCCCTCCGGTGCAGGGGCTGAGCCGACAACAGTTAGTTCGGGGCTCAGGCCCTCCGGTGCAGGGGCTGAGCCGACAACAGTTAGTTCGGGGCTCAGGCCCTCTGGTGCAGGGGCTGAGCCGACAACAGTTAGTTCGGGGCTCAGGCCCTCCGGTGCAGGGGCTGAGCCGACAACAGTTAGTTCGGGGCTCAGGCCCTCCGGTGCAGGGGCTGAGCCGACAACAGTTAGTTCGGGGCTCAGGCCCTCTGGTGCATGGGCTGTGCAGACAACAGTTAGTTCGGGGCTCAGGCCCTCTGGTGCAGGGGCTGAGCCGACAACAGTTAGTTCGGGGCTCAGGCCCTCCGGTGCAGGGGCTGAGCCGACAACAGTTAATTTAAGGCTCAGGTCCTCTGGTGCAGGGGCTGATCCGACCACAGTTAGTCCGGACTCAGGCCCTCTGGTGCAGGGGCTGAGCCGACAACAGTTAGTTCGGGGCTCAGGCCCTCCGGTGCAGGGGCTGAGCCGACAACAGTTAATTTAAGGCTCAGGCCCTCTGGTGCAGGGGCTGATCCGACCACAGTTAGTCCGGACTCAGGCCCTCTGGTGCAGGGGCTGAGCCGACAACAGTTAGTTCGGGGCTCAGGCCCTCCGGTGCAGGGGCTGAGCTGACAACAGTTAGTTCGGGGCTCAGGCTCTCCGGTGCAGGGGCTGAGCCGACAACAGTTAATTTAAGGCTCAGGCCCTCTGGTGCAGGGGCTGAGCCAACAACAGTTAGTTCGGGGCTAAGGCCCTCCGGTGCAGGGGCTGAGCTGACAACAGCTAATTTAAGGCTCAGGCCCTCTGGTGCAGGGGCTGAGCCGACAACAGTTAATTTAAGGCTCAGGCCCTCCAGTGCAGGGGCTGAGCCGACAACAGTTAGTTCGGGGCTCAGGCCCTCCGGTGCAGGGGCTGAGCCGACAACAGTTAGTTTGGGGCTCAGGCCCTCCGGTGCAGGGGCTAAGCAGACAACAGTTAGTTCGGGGCTCAGGCCCTCTGGTGCAGGGGCTGAGCCGACAACAGTTAGTTCGGGGCTCAGGCCCTCCGGTGCAGGGGCTGAGCCGACAACAGTTAATTTAAGGCTCAGGCCCTCTGGTGCAGGGGCTGATCCGACCACAGTTAGTCCGGACTCAGGCCCTCTGGTGGAGGGGCTGAGCCGACAACAGTTAGTTCGGGGCTCAGGCCCTCCGGTGCAGGGGCTGAGCCGACAACAGTTAATTTAAGGCTCAGGCCCTCCTCATAGCGGGTCCGGGGCAGCTCCGGCCAGTCAGGGTACTGTCCTCGGGCCTCGGAGGTCTCCCGGCCGGGAGCTCCCGGCCGCACGTCTGCTTCCTGCAGTGGCTGGCGGCTGACTGAGCTCTGGCGGCCGGCCTTTATACTTCCTGTCCCGCCCCTTGACTTCCGGGGGGCGGGAACAGGCGGCGGTGGCTCCACCCACTCCTCTGCCTGCAAGGGTGCTCCCTCTTCTGGGCAGGAGGGGAGCCACACCGACTCACTACACGCCGCCACGCCAGCCTCGGGACTTTGTGTGCGTGGGGTTTAGAATCCCCCTGCGGGCCACACAGTGGGCCCCCATGGGCCGTATGTTGTGCAGGCCTGGTCTTGTGGCATACTCTCCACATGTCCTCTGAAAAGCATAAGACGCCATCTGCGGACAATGGCCCCAGTAGTCTGTAGACCGGAGCGACCATAAACATCTGCTTTACAAATGAAGTCGTTCCACTCTATGCCCAATATACAACGTTGGCATTTTATGTGGAAAGCCTCCAGCTTTGCCCACTCTGAGTGGCGCAGTCCCAATGTTTCACAACCGTACAGCAGTACAGAGAGGATACAGTTCGATTAGATCCTGAACTTGGTTGTCGTGCCAAGATGATGTTGATTCCATATTCATTGTAAACGACCCATGGCAGAGGCTGCAATGCCGCACTCAGGCACCTAAATAAATGGCCTGACTTTTCTCAAATGCTGAATACCAAGAACTTCTCACTCGAATCTGCCGAAGCCGTGGCTGTTCAGCTCCTCTGAAAATGAATCCACTCATTTAGATGCCTGAATATGAATGTTAGTGCCAGACTTTGGACAGTGACATAAGAAGATATTGGCCTGAGCCTATGCATGGACTCTCATCCTACAATCCAGCCCCTCAACAGATACATCCCAGCTTCTGATTGTGAGCCATTCAGCTACAATGGGGAGGCCTAGATGCTGTAAGTGAATTAACATGTAATGATAGATAGACAGATAGATAGATAGTATAAGCTATTCTTTCTACCATCTGCCGTATGGATTTGCTCTGTAGAGCTTGCTGTCCCTGTTACTCATGGGTATTTATGTTCCAGAGCCCCACATGAGAGAGGGAAGGATTTCAGGCCCAAGGCCCAAGTGGGGCAGGAAGAAGCACACGCTCACCTCAGTTGCCTTCTTTGCTGAGGTAAGTTTTGTTGACTTGTTGAACTGAGATTGCAGAGCGTTGCTCAGTCCCATATTCTCACAACTGGCAGCGCCCCATATGTATGTCTGGGGCACCTTGCATCCTCATTTCTTGACCTGTAAGTGGGGTGGACTGGGGTTTATGTAAAAGGCAGGGGTTGTGTTGAAACCATAATCATCCAGATACTTCTGAGGAAATCCCTCTGGAACAGTGGAAATAGCGTAGCATTCGGCCATCAGTCCCTCGGTAATTTCCCAGATTGTGACTGAGTTTGATTTCCCGTGAGACGTCTTGAAAACTGCTCTCTTTGTTGAGAGGCTGAACCTCTGAAAGTTCGCCCTGGAGAATGTAAGCATTGACAGGAGAGCCGTTGTGTTGATTCCATAGGGTGCACTG
>NW_027057386.1:0-4000 GCF_011386835.1 Chrysemys picta bellii
CAGAGAACAGAAGGGTGTGCTGTCTCCCGGGCGCTAAGATACGGGATGTGGACTTGCAGCTGAAAAGGATCCTAAAAGGAGCAGGTAAGAACCCCTTGATCATCCTTCACGTAGGAAGAAATGACACGGCTAGGTTCTCGTTAGAGAGAATCAAGGGAGATTATGCCAGGCTGGGGAAGACGCTTAAGGAATTCGAGGCTCAGATCATCTTCAGTGGGATTCTGCCTGTTCCTAGAGAAGGGCAGTAAAGGGGTGAAAGGATTGTGATGATAAATAGTTGGCTAAGGGAGTGGTGCTATAAAGAGGGCTTTGGGATGTATGGCCACTGGGAGGCTTTCGGGGACAGAAAACTGTTCTCACGGGACGGACTTCACCTGAGTAGGGAAGGAAATAGACTTCTGGGAGGGAGGCTGGCTCATCTCATCAAAAGAGCTTTAAACTAGGAATTTGGGGGAGACGGTTGGGAGATGTCCAGTTAATCTCCACACCAGATTATTGAGAGGGAGGACAATGAGATAAGAACAGATACAGCCAGGGGGAAGAGATTGGACATAAGGAGGAGGGGCGTGGATACCAGACTAATGGGTCATACTAGCAGTACGGTGTCCATATCAAATGGGAGAATGTGAGAGAGGCCAAAAGGCATAAATTAAGATGTTTATACACCAATGCGAGAAGCCTAGGTAACAAAATGGAGGAATTGGAGCTCCTGGTCCGAGAAATGAAACCGGATATCGTAGGAATAACTGAAACGTGATGGAACAGTAGTCATGACTGGAGTACAGGTATGGAAGGGTATGTGCTGTTTAGGAAAGACCGGATCAAAGGTAAAGGTGGGGGAGTAGCATTGTATGTCAATAATGAGGTAAACTGTAAATAAATAATAAGCGATGGAATGGATAAGACGGAATCTGTCTGGGCATTACTCACATTGGGTAAAGAACTACTAGAGCCTCCCCTGGATAGTGCTTGGGGTGTGCTATAGACCGCCGGGATCTAGCCTGGATAGGGACAGAGAACTCATTAACGTTTTTAGGGAAGTAAATACTAATAGGAACTGTGTAATCATGGGAGACTTTAACTTCCCAGATATAGATTAGGGAACAAATGCTAATAACAATAATAGGACTCAGATTTTCCTAGACGTAATAGCTGATGAATTCCTTCATCAAGTAGTTGCTGAACCGACGAGGGGGGATGCCATTTTAGATTTGGTGCTGGTGAGTAGTGAGGACCTCGTTGAGGAAATGATTGTAGGGGACAACATTGGCTCAAGTGATCATGAGCTAATTCCATTTAAACTAAATGGAAAGATTAACAGAATTAAATCGGAGACTAAGGTTTACGATTTCAAAAGGGCTAACTTTAATACATTAAGGAGACTGGTTAGGGAAGTGGATTGGACTAACATATTTAGGGATCTAAAGGCGGAAGGCGCCTGGGATTATTTCAAGTTGAAGTTGCAGGAGCTGTCAGAGGCGTGTATCCCAAGAAAGGGAAAACGGTTCGTAGGCAGGAGATTTAGACTGAGCTGGATGAGCAAGCATCTCAGAGGGGTCATTAAGAAAAAACAGGAAGCGTACAGGGCGTGGAAGAGCAAAGGGGGGATCAGCAAAGAAACCTACCTTATTGAGGTCAGAGCATGTAGAGATGGAGTGAGAAAAGCCAAAAGCTGAGTAGAGTTGGACCTTGTGAGGGGAATTAAAACCAATAGTAAGAGCTTTTATAGCCATATAAATAGGAAGAAAACAAAGAAAGAAGAAGTGGGACCGCTTAAGAATGTAGATGGAGTGGAGATTAAGGATAATCTAGGCATGGCACAATATCTAAATGAATATTTTGCATCGGTATTAATGAGGCTAATGAAAGGCTGAGGAATAGTAGAAGCGAGACGGATGGGAATAAAGGAGTGGGGATTGACATTACCGTATCCGAGGTAGAAGCCAAATTCGAACAGCTTAACGGGACTAAATCGGGCAGACCGGATGATCTTCATCCGAGAATATTAAAAGAACTGGCACGGGAAATTGTAAGCCCGTTAGCGATAATTTTTAATGAATCCATAAACTCGGGGGTGGTACCGTTTGACTGGAGAATAGCTAATGTGGTTCCTATTTTCAAGAAGGGGAAAAAAAGTGACCCGGGTAACTACAGGCCGGTTAGTCTAACATCTGTAATATGCAAGGTCTTGGAAAACATTTTGAAGGAGAAAATAGTTAAGGACCTTGAGGTCAATGCCAATTGGGACAAATTACAACACGGTTTTACGAAAGGTAGATCGTGCCAAACCAACCTGATCTCCTTCTTTGAGAAAGTAACAGATTTTTTAGATAAAGGAAATGTGGTGGATCTAATATACCTCGATTTCAGTAAAGCGTTTGATACGGTACCGCATGAGGAATTATTGGTTAAATTGGAAAAGATGGGGATCGATATGAAAATCCATAGGTGGATAAGGAACTGGTTAAAGGGGAGACTGCAGCGGGTCGTACTAAAAGATGAACTGTCAGGTTGGAGGGAGGTTACCAGTGGAGTTCCTCAAGGTTCGGTTTTGGGTCCGATTTTATTTAATCTATTCATTACTGACCTCGGAACCAAATGTAGGAGTGGGCTGATAAAGTTTGCGGATGACACAAAGTTGGGAGGTATTGCCAATTCGGAGAAGGATCGGGATATCCCCCAGGGAGATTTGGATGAGCTTGTAAACTGGAGTAATAGTAATAAGATGAAATTTAATAGTGAGAAGTGTAAGGTTATGCATTTAGGGATAACTAACAAGAATTTTAGTTATAATCTGGGGACGCATCAGTTGGATGTAACGCATTAGAGGAGAAGGACCTCGGAGTCCTGGTTGATCGCAGGATGACTATGAGTCGGCAATGTGACGTGGCCGTGAAAAAAGCTAATGCGGTCTTGGGATGCATTAGGCGAGGTATTTCTAGTAGGGATAAAGAGGTGCTGGTTCCGTTATACAAGGCACTGGTGAGACCTCATTTGGAGTATTGTGTGCAGTTCTGGTCTCCCATGTTTAAAAAGGATGAAATCAAACTGGAACGGGTACAGAGAAGGGCCACTAGGATGATCCGAGGAATGGAAAATCTGCCGTATGAAAGGAGACTCGAGGAGCTAGGTCTGTTTACCTTAACCAAAAGAAGGCTGAGGGGGGATATGATTGCTCTCTTTAAATACCAGGGAGGGAGAGGAATTATTTCAGCTCAGTACTAATGTGGACACTAGAACGAATGGATATAAACTGGCCGTCGGGAAGTTTAGGCTGGAAATTAGATGACAGTTTCTAACCATCAGAGGGGTGAAGTTTTGGAACAGCCTTTCAAGGGAAATAGTGGGGGCGAAAGACCTCTCTGGCTTTAAGATTAAGCTTGATAAGTTTATGGAAGGGATGGTTTGATGGGATACAGTGATTTTAGTCAATAGGTCAATAACAATGGTCAATGATGGGATATTAAAAGTTACTACAGAGAACTTTTCCAGGCGGTCTGGCTAGAGAATCTTGCCCGCATGCTCGGGGTTCAGCTGATGGCCATATTTGGGGTCGGGAAGGAATTTTCCTCCAGGGTAGACTGGCAGAGGCCCTGAAGGTTTTTCGCCTTCCTCCGCAGCATGGGGCAGGGGTCGCTTGCTTGAGGATTCTCAGCGACTTGAAGTCTTTAAATAATGATTTGGGGAGTTCAACAGCTAAGTCAAGGGAGAGAATTCTTCCAGGAGTGGGTGGGTCAGGTTTTGTGGCCCACATCATGTGGGAGGTCAGACTAGATGATCATAATGGTCCCTTCTGACCTTAGAGTCTATGAGTCTATGAGATCTCCCTCACTGCCCAGCACCCCCCAACAGGCCCCCACTGCCTAGCACCCCAAAACACACAAACCTCCCCCACTGCCCAGCGCCTCCACACCCTCACAGCCCAGCACCCCCCGCAAACCTCCCAGACACTCACTCCACCACACCCTTCCCCCTTCCCT
Source organism: Chrysemys picta bellii (assembly GCF_011386835.1). Taxonomy (NCBI): domain Eukaryota; kingdom Metazoa; phylum Chordata; order Testudines; family Emydidae; genus Chrysemys; species Chrysemys picta. Next base: position 3,981 of record NW_027057386.1, read on the forward strand.
GGCCGCACTCACCAGCCCTG
>NW_027057387.1:0-4000 GCF_011386835.1 Chrysemys picta bellii
AAGGCCGACATCTCAGTCACATGGCTACACGCGGCCTAGTGCACAGTGAGGAAAGTTGGCCGCACACACTTGGAAATCAGCAGCAGCTTTATTATACAACAAACAACTCGATGCCATGTTAACTCTGGCCCGTCCTTCTGTGACGCTTGGAAAGGCTCCTATGAGAGGGGGGGAAAAAACCACAGTAAAAACAATGATCTTCAGATACATATTGATCTTCCAAACTCTCTGTTTCTATCCATCCAGCTTGCATCTAAACACTCTACACTCATATTAAAGCAACCATCGTTTCCACCTGAAAGGACCACGTTTCCTGCCCCTCTAGGGTTATAGGGGTGTACCCAGGGCCAGCACAACCCATTAGGCAACCTAGGCGGTTGCCTTGGGCACTAACATTTGGGGGGCGGCGACCGCGGCGGCCGGATCTTCGGCTGCCCCTGTTGTCGTCGGTATTTTGGGGCGGGACCTTCCGCCACCTAGGGCCGCAAAAACACTGGCGGCGCTCCTGAGTGTACCTAGAGCTGTAGTGCACGGCCCGTGTCTGTGCTTACCTCGCTAGTCCTGGAACAGCTCCTCGGGAAACAGCACCTCAGCCCTTCTGGCCTGGAATAGGAAGAGGAAGGATTAATCATTCAAACACATCACAGCCCATGTCACCATGGGGCTGAAGGGGTCCTGCTACTCAGACTGCATCAATGGGCACAGAGACCAGACATAATCTGATTCGCTGCAAAGGGACCTAAGAGGAGAAAAACGTAGGGGAGGCAGAGCATCAGCGCCACCCTGTGGTGAGTGGCTTACATGACTAGTTTCTGCCTTACTTTTTTGGAAGAACAATACAAAGTCCTAACTAAGGGGGAACTGTTTCCTTGCAAGGTTTCAGAGTAGCAGCCGTGTTAGTCTGTATCCGCAAAAAGAAGAACAGGAGGACTTGTGGCACCTTAGAGACTAACAAATTTATTAGAGCATAAGCTTTCGTGGACTATAGCCCACTTCTTCGGATGCATATAGAATGGAACATATATTGAGGAGATATATATACACACATACAGAGAGCATAAACAGGTGGGAGTTGTCTTACCACCTCTGAGAGGCCAATTAATTAAGAGAAAAAAACTTTTGAAGTGATAATCAAGCTAGCCCAGCACAGACAGACAGTTAGATAACAAGTGTGAGAATACTTACAAGGGGAGATAGATTTCAATGTTTGTAATGGCCCAACCATTCCCAGTCCTTATTTAAACCGGAGTTGATTGTGTCTAGTTTGCATATCAATTCTAGCTCAGCAGTTTCTCGTTGGAGTCTGTTTTTGAAGTTTTTCTGTTGTAATATAGCCACCCGCAGGTCTGTCACTGAATGACCAGACAGGTTAAAGTGTTCTCCCACTGGTTTTTGAGTATTTTGATTCCTGATGTCAGATTTGTGTCCATTAATTCTTTTGCGTAGAGACTGTCCGGTTTGGCCAATGTACATGGCAGAGGGGCATTGCTGGCACATGATGGCATATATCACATTGGTAGATGTGCAGGTGAACGAGCCCCTGATGGTATGGCTGATGTGATTAGGTCCTATGATGATGTCACTGGAATAGATATGTGGACAGAGTTGACATCGGGGTTTGTTACAAGGATAGGTTCCTGGGTTAGTGGTTTTGTTCAGTGATGTGTGGTTGCTGGTGAGTATTTGCTTTAGGTTGGGGGGTTGTCTGTAAGCGAGGACAGGTCTGTCTCCCAAGATCTGTGAGAGTAAAGGATCATCTTTCAGGATAGGTTGTAGATCTCTGATGATGCGCTGGAGAGGTTTTAGTTGGGGGCTGAAGGTGACAGCTAGTGGTGTTCTGTTATTTTCTTTGTTGGGCCTGTCTTGTAGGAGGTGACTTCTGGGTACTCGTCTGGCTCTGTCAATCTGTTTTTTCACTTCAGCAGGTGGGTATTGTAGTTTTAAGAATGCTTGATAGAGATCTTGTAGGTGCTTGTCTCTATCCAAGGGATTGGAGCAAATGCGGTTATATCTTAGAGCTTGGCTGTAGACAATGGATCGTGTGGTGTGTCCTGGATGGAAGCTGGAGGCATGTAGGTAAGTGTAGCGGTCAGTAGGTTTCCGGTATAGGGTGGTATTTATGTGACCATCGCTTATTAGCACAGTAGTGTCCAGGAAATGGACCGCTTGTGTGGATTGATCTAGGCTGAGGTTGATGGTGGGATGGAAATTATTGAAATCATGGTGAAATTCCTCAAGGGCTTCTTTTCCATGGGTCCAGATGATGAAGATGTCATCAATGTAGCGCAAGTAGAGTAGGGGCGTTAGGGGACGAGAGCTAAGGAAGCGTTGTTCTAAGTCAGCCATAAAAATGTTGGCATATTGTGGGGCCATGCGGGTACCCATAGCAGTGCCGCTGACTTGAAGGTATATATTGTCCCCAAATGTGAAATAGTTGTGGGTGAGGACAAAATCACAGGACGAATTCCCACCAGAGGGGCTGCTGCTGGGCTAGGGTGTTAACTTGGACCCTGGCTTCCTTTGCAATCCCCAAGCCTCTTCAAGCGCAGTCAATTAGGACTCCAGGAACAGAGGTGGTTGCTTTGGGTAGGTCTACACTTGGGGCTATTTCGACCCTGCTAGCACGGGTGTAACAGCAGTGTAGATGGTGAGGACTGGCTAAGGCAAGTAAAGGGACACTTGAACCCTATGGCTATGCACCCTACATGCCCATTCAGGGCCTCCCCAGTCTACGCTGCTATATTTAGTAGGGTAGAGTCCTGCCCCTTCCCCGCTGCCAGAGCCTTTCCCCACGGCAGTGAAAGATTCCAGTGGGGAAAGGCTCTGGTGGGGGGAGGCAGTGCGGAATGGCACCGGCAGCTCCCCAAGCTCAGCCTGGCTGCCCTCCCTACCACAGCCTTTCACGTGTAGCTACACGCACCCTACATGCTGACGTAGGTGTAGACAAGGCCTTTGTGTAATAAAGGACAGTGCAGGATGGAAGAGGGACAGGGTCAGGATTTAAGGATCATGGAAGCATTTTTTTTGTTAGCTGCTGTATGGAGATGGCTGCTGTGTTCGCAAAGGGACCCCTGTAGCACAGAAATAGCTCAGGGTCTGGGACAGGGTGTCACATTTTTCCTTGTCCTTCTGCACCTCAAAACTTTTTTTTTTAAAAGGCTACTAGTCAAATCCTGCAGTTGGGAGCCCAGTGTGCAGTGCACACAGCCCAAATACACACCAGGGGTTATTGTAATCAGCGACTGCCCCAAGCCACATCATTCAGCTCTGGCTCCGGATCCAGATCTCAGCGTCCCCAAGTCCACCAGTGCTGGGTTTGGGGTTTCCAGTCTGAGCTCATCTCTCACTGCCATGATCATTTCAAAGCCTCGGCCAACACACTCCAGTGTCCTGAGTCACTGATGCTGCAGGGCTAGAGATCCTCAGCTGGTGGGAATTTGCAGAGCTCCATTGCCGTCCATAGCACTAAGCCAATTTGCACCATCCGAGCAGCTGGTTCTTGGAGTCTGGTACTGACTAGTGAAGGACTAGCTATAGGCATTAGCAGACTGAATCAAACTTGAGTTCCATCCAGTCCAGGAGCCCATCTCTGACAGCAGCCAGCACCCGATGGTTCAGAGGAAGCTGTCAGAATCTCACAGTAGCAGCTGTGGAAGAATCTGTCTCCCAGATCGGCTTTCTACAGATCTCTAATAGGCCTTTGTCCTTATTCTCCCCCAAAGCGGAGTGACGTTAGCGCAGGAAGGAACAAAGGTACCTGTTCTAAATAGAGTTCAGCCTGAGAATTAGTCTGAATCCAATATGCCGACAGGCTGAAAAACATGAAGGGCCCAGCCGGCTCTGTAGTGCTCTGCGCTTTCCCAGCCAGCCAGGTCCTTCCTGAAGCCGTTGTTCAGAAAATAGGGGTCTCCTCAGAATCGCCCTGGGCTCATGTGCGCACGGTGGCTGGGGTGGGAGACTCAGTGGGGACAAGAGCCAGAGTCAGTCCAGAGCGACTGTA
>NW_027057388.1:0-4000 GCF_011386835.1 Chrysemys picta bellii
TGTGGATCTCCTCTGTGCTAACCCCAGATACTTTTGTTTTGCTTGTAACCTTGAAGCTGAACCTCAAGAGAGCTATCTTGATGCTTAATTTTTGTAATTGTTTTCTTTTAAGATCTAGCAAAAAGCCTAAGTTCCAGATGTACTTTCTTCCTTTTTGTTTTTAACAAAATTTACCTTTTTTAAGAACAGAATTGGATTTTTGGTGTCCTAAGAGGTTTGTGCATGTTGTTTAATTAGCTGGTGGCAACAGCAGATTTCCTTTGTTTTCTTTCTCACCTCTTCCCCGGGGGCGGGGAGGGGGCGGGATTTGAAAGGGCTTGAGGATACCCCACAGGGAAGAATTCCCAAGTGCTCCTTCCTGGGTCCAAGGGGTTTTTTTGCATTTGGGTGGTGGCAGCGTTTACCAAGACAAGGTCAGAGAAAAGCTGTAACCTTGGGAGTGTAATACAAGCCTGGAGTGGCAGGTATTGCTTTTTTAAATCCTTGCCAGCCTCCACCTTCTGCACTCGAAGTGCCAGAGTAGGGATTCAGCCTTGACACCATGTGTATAAGCGACAAAGCTGGACCCATTTGTTTTGTCAGTGAAGATCTAAGGGTACGTCTTCACTACCTGCCGGATCGGCGGGTAGTAATCGATCTATCGAGGATCGATTTATCGTGTCTCGTCTAGACGCGATAAATCGATCCTCGAACGCGCTCCCTGTCGACTCCGGAACTCCACCAGAGCGAGAGGCGGAAGCGGAGTCGATGACCGTCGATCCCGTGCTGTGAGGACCCGAGGTAAATCGATCTAAGATATGTCGACTTCAGCTACGCTATTCTCGTAGCTATTCTTGTAGCTGAAGTTGCGTGTCTTAGATCGATCCCCCCCCCAGTGTAGACCAGCCCTGAGAGAGTAGCAGTCGCCAGGGGAGACCTTGGGTGGAAATGTCTCGTCCTTGAGTCCAACAGATAGTGTGAGGCAGGGGAGTAGCCGGGCAAGAATCTACTGAAACTAGCACAGAGTGGTGGGAAATCCCTGCAAATCAAGGATACCACTGACAAACGGGGCATGAGATCACCAAAGAGTTTGTGGGATGTATCTGGAGAAGGCACCTAATATGTATAATAGGAGAAAAGCATCCAGAGGCTGGATTGTCTGGAGTAAGTGAAAGAAGAAAGGTTGCGTGCTGTAGGCAAAGGGTTTGAAGAGAAGTCAGACCCTATGTGATAAACCTTCTGGGATGTCCCAGGCTGGGTCAGGTGGGACGGACAGCGTGAGGGGACACTAGTTTACAGATTAGATGGAGAAGGTTTATACCTCTTTGTTACTATTGAAGTAGTCAACAGTATTTCTCCATGATTCCAGCAAGAGCATGGCTCCCTCCATAGCACAGCCATGCTGCTCACGTCCACTTTCATCCGCCTCCCAAATAGTCTCCATGCACGAGATATCTGGGACTAATAAAAAAGAAAGAATGACAGAAAGACAGAAATTACTGCCATTGCTGGTTAAAGGGGAACGAACGCGCCCTGAGGTGTCATTCATGGACTGATTGGTGCCCAAAAGACAGTTCATTTAAACCAAAGAAAGGACACGGTCTGTCTGTCTTGGGGTTGTATACTGCTGCCCATCACCGTGGTATCTGGGCTCCTTCCAGCTAAAATCAATGAGCAATAGCGAAGTTCCTATGGAAAGCTTGGCGTCACTGGCACATCTCCCTTTTTGGGGTAAGATATCTCTGCTCTGGGTAGGGTTATCTTTTGTTTGTTGGCTTGATTGGTTTGATTCCCACCGCTTGTTTTGAATAGGGCTAGACATCTATATCCTGCTTGAGCAGGGGAGAAGTGAAGGAAACTGTGATGCTGGTGAAATAAGCCACTGACTCTCAAAGCAAGAGAGATTGGTGTGATCAAAATCAGAATCAAATTGGGGATTCCTTAAAAAACAAAAACAAAGTAAGAGAGACCCAGAATGAGACTCCTTTGCACTTCTATGGAGTTTTTCAGGGGAGGATCTCCAAATGGCTTTTAAAGGTGGGCCGGTATTATTACCACCATTTTTATGGCTGGAGAAACCATGGCACAGGGAGCTGAAGTGACTGGCTCAGTCAAACAGCAGGTCACTGGCAATGCTGGGAATAGAAGATAGTTCTCCTGACTCCAGTCACATCCTCTACCCCCTTTATTTCTTGGATAAATGTCATTGATTCATTACACAATAAATATCTTGTGCTCTCCGATTGGACATGAATGAGCACAGACCCAAAGAAATACCAGGACTCGCTGTACTGTATAGGGCCAACCAAACAATAGATTTGTCCGATAGCATGAACATTAGCCAGCCAAATATTGCTGAATAGGACTGGCTGATGCTCTTGCAATTAGGATTCAGTTCACATATCCTGCTTTGCCCCCGTCAGCAGCATGGGAAAGCAGCTAGGAGCTCGTGATGGGTGGAACAGCCAGGATAACATCCTCCCAAGGGAAGTGGTGGAAGCCCCATTGCTTAAGTCTGTGGTTTTCGGGTTGGCCACTTATTCAAAGTCAAAGAATTTCGCCTTTACACTCACTATAAGAGTTAGAAATGTGTCATTGCTAACAACGTTAGCCCTACAGAATTCACCTGCACGTGTGTTGTGAGAGGTTGGCCAAGAATATTTGACTTTGAAGGGTAAAGATGTACAGGGAGTGGGGGAGCAAGATTATTTTTGCTTTAGGTTATAATACAATTTTCAATACCTCCTGACTCCCTTGATTGCTCTGTGTAATCATCTGGGGTCAAGACCCACTGTTTGAGAAACGTTGGCTAAAGACATTTAAAATTAGACTGGACTAAACCAGGGCTCAGCGTGGGATGGGCCGCGGTGGCCTGGCATATTGGCTTCTTTTTTCTAATGCCTTTTTGTTCTGCAGCATCTAAGCTTTCATTTAGAAACAATGTAAGTCTCTAGCTGTTACTTAAGATTTTTATTATAGTAATGCCTACGGGCTCTCCAAGAGCAGGACCCTATTGTGGAGAGGCACCAGCTGGGCCCAGAGTGTGTGTGGGGGTGTCTCCTTGGCACACTTCTGGGTGCAGAAGCGTGGCCACACCTAGGCCCCATTTTACTCCCTCCCCATTCCTCCTTATGGTTCCTGAGAGAGATGTACCTGCCAGAGCAGTGGAAAGAGGCCTTAGTGTAATGAGAACCAGGCTCTAGGATCCAGAAATAGGACTCCCATTCCAACCCAGGTATTGGGCTAGTCAGTCATCCCTATTGTTGTATTGTTCTGCCTGCTCCAAGCAATGACTTCACTACAAGGGTAAGAAAGAGAAGGGAGAGCAGTGTGTGGTGGAGAGAAATAGAAACTGCCTTTCCTCTTCCAGCAGCCAGAGATTCCCAGAGAAATACAGGCTCTGGGGGCATCATCACCTCCACCAGTGCTGGAGAGCCTTAGAAATACAGGGGTCTGACCGTCACCCGGGTCTAGTGTTTGTATCAGGGCTTGTAAGTATTGTGTTCACACTGGGGATGGAAGGACCTCATGGAGATCCAGCATTTACCAAACTGGTCCTGATTCAAGAACACTGTCTCCTGTCATTCCAGTCTCTGGGAGATTCCGGGATGATTAGTACTGGGACTGATTACTGCTAGCTCATTATTTATTTGCCAAGCTCCAGCAGTGATCTCTGCCCCCCGTGCAGAACAGAGGGCTGCCCTCGAGCTGCATGCAGACTCAGCCATGGAAGAGCGCCGTCCACCCACTAGCAAAGCCATGCGGCCACATCTATTTGTTCTCCCCTCCTCCACTTTTTCCATGTTTTCCCCCCCACTCTCTGTGCCTTGTCTTCAGTTTCCCCTTAGTGGAACACAAACCCAAGAGCCTTTGGGATCACTGCAAATCTTTGAACACATGGGGGTTGAGACTGAGTTTGCCTCCCTTCATTCCCACCCCTTAGCGCATCCTTAGCCTTTCCTTTTACCTGTAGTGACAGTTCGGGGATATCGCGTCTGGCCTCTCTTCGCTTTTTGGCAGA
>NW_027057389.1:0-4000 GCF_011386835.1 Chrysemys picta bellii
GTTGAAAACTTTCGTGGCCAAGGCTATGATAATGTGAGTAATAGGAAGGGTAAAGACAATGGTGTGCAAAAGAGAATGTTGGAAATCAATCCTAGGGCCTTTTTCGTTCCTTACAGTCTGCATTCTCTGAATTTGGTTGTCAATGATGCTGCTAGATGCTGTTTGGAGGCAAGCAGTTTCTTTGACCTGGTGCAACGTGTTTATGTGTTTGTCTCAGGCTGAACACGCCGTTGGGAGATTCTGACTCGCCATGTGAATTCTCTAACTGTGAAGCCACTTAGTTAGACAAGATGGGAGTGTCGCATTGATGCTTTGAAGCCTCTTCACTATGAATTTGGAAACATTTATGATGCCCTAATTGAAATTTCTGATGATACTACCTTTATTGGATCATCTGGAAATATGGCATGTTCAGATGCAGAAGCTCTTGCAAAGGGTCTTTCCAAGTTCAAATTTGTGACTTTTTACTCATTTTGTGGTATAATATCCTTTTTGAGATTAACCTCACTACTAAGCAGCTTCAGGAAAAGAACTTGAACATACATTCTGCTATTCAGAAACTGCAGCAAAATAAAAATATTCTGGAGGAATTCAGAAGTGATGAAGGGTTCGAAAGAACTCTGGTAGATTCTCTTGCGCTTGCTGAAGAAATAGACTTTCCGACAGAATTTGAAGCAGAGCCAGTTCTGATTCGGCAAAAGAAACAGCAGTTTTCGTATGAAGGAGGAGACACACCCATTCAGAATCCAAAACAAAGGTTCAAAGTGAATTTCTACTTCGCAGTCCTTGATACTGCTATTGATTCGGTTGATGAAAGATTTCAATACATGCAGCAGCTAGAGTCAGTATTTGGCTTTCTAGATGATATCCACAGCTGGCAAAAGAAAACAGCAAAACAGATAAGAGAATTTTGTATAAAACTGGTGTCGGCATTGACTCATGAAAATTCAGAAGACATTGATGCTACAGATTTATGTAGTGAGCTTCATTCAGGCTTTTTCCAGACGACTTAAGAAACATTCCACTCCTGAAGTTTGTTTGTGAAAATAAACTCAGACAGTTTTCCAAACATTTTTATAACTCTTTTAACTTTGCCAGTTTCTGTAGCTAATGGGGAACGTAGCTTCTCAAAGTTAAAATTGATAAAAACATATCTGTGTTCGACAATGGTGGAGACTTGTTGGACTTGCCACAATGTCAATAGAGCATGAAAGAGCTGGAAAACTGGATCTAAAAGAACTAGTGACTGAATTTTCAAAACTTAAAGCAAGAAAAGTCATGTTTTAAGAGCACAGAGTGGTTTTTATTCGGAGTGTTTTGTAAATACAGGTTAAAGTTCATTGCAGAGTTTTCTTATTTCTTTTATATCGGATGTGGTGGTAATGGCAGTTAAAGCAGGATAGCGTAATGGATGATTTTGGATTTGTAATAATAAAAATTATAATTAACATTTTTAATGCATTTTTATTAGAAATCGGATTGAAATATCATCTAGCTGTCGTGTACAAATCTATTCTGAAAATTGTGTGTCTCTATTTTATCTGATCTCAGAAACATTGGTTGGACGGATGGACAAACCGAATAATTAAGTCTCTGTTTAAAAAAAAAAAAAACGCTTAAAAAACATTAAAAGGAAAAAAGGGGCAAAATGTTTCCCAGTTTACCAAAAACCTCAGCCTAGATCTGCCCTTGGGTGTTGGGGGGCGCCGATTGCATGGTTTGCCTAGGGCGCCAGTTCCTGGCAGCTCGCCTAGGGCCGCCCCTGTCTGCACAGAGCCCATTGTAGCGGTTCAGAACGGGCTGGTGGCAAGGGACGGGGCCATGGGTCGTTCCTGGAGAGGCAGGGATTCATTTCAGCCTCTAGAAGGTGCTATGACGGCCTAGTGGAGAGGGACTAGGGAGCCAGAGGACGTGAGGGGTCCAGCAGCCTGGGAACTGGAGGCAGAGGAAGGGAAGGGGATGCAGCCAGGAGAGGAGGCTGCAGAAGCTGCAGCAGGAGCACAGAGGCAGGTGCCCTTCAAGTCTCTCAGTGGGGCACTAATGTGAACTAACGGTGCAGCGCAGTGCCCCAGCCACCAGGGATTAGCCTGGGACAGGGGGCAGTGTGTTCTGACCACAGCGAAGGGACGACTCTGCATGGAAAGGGCCTGGGGCAGGTTGTGCATTGTCAATGGGGTGGGAGTTTGGGGCTTGCAGCCTAATGGTCTCTCCCAGGGGGAGCTGCCTGCAATAACAGATGTGATCCAACTGCTGCAGCTAGACAGGAGGAGAATGAGGTGAGGCCCCAATGAGACCAGGCTGCTTGACTGAGCCCCAGACAGGGAAACCTGCCCTCTCACATAGGGATGGCCTGGAACGGGCACCCCAGGCAACAGACATGAGAAACACCCTGGGGCAGGGTTACCCTGTACCCCTCTACTGGACTGCCCCCTACAGGCCAAGATAGGAATTACTGTGTATCATAGATCCTAACTGGTCCCTTGGGTATGAGCCCACCAGATGCTAGAGCCTGTAGGGCCCAGTGCCTGAGGCATCTTCAGCCCCGTCTCCAAGTCGCAGCCGAGCATCTGCTGCACAACACGGCAGCAACTCCCCCGCGGGAGACGGGCGCCAAAGCCGAGCATTGGCCCAGTGCTATGCCAGGCTCCACAGCCTGCTTCTGCACCACTGGGAACAGCTTCACCAGGAGAGAGACCCTGCCCCACATCAGGCAGAGGGGGGATTTGGATCCGGGTGAGAGCTCTGATTCCTGGGCTATTGCGCAGGGGCCACCACCACCAAGTGCAAGCGCCTCACAGACTTCAACAGTGGAAAAGTAGATGCCTAGGGGCTTTAGGTGCCTACAGGATAGCAGCTGAGTGGGCTTTTGTGAATGCTACTGGTGCCTAATTGTTGGATTTAGGTGCCTAACTGCCCCTTTAGGCACCGACGGGGTTGTCTACACGGCGCCGCAGTCCGCTCTATGGGGGTGTGAGTTGTGCAGCACTCGCACGTCGCACTCTAGCCAGCCCGTGTAGACCCCGCTGGTGGGAACTAAAGGTACCTAATGCACATTGATGCCCTCCTGAAACAGGCCTGCTGGAGGGTGCAGGGTCTGCTCCCGGCTAGTAGCCTGGTGGACACTGGCCACCGTGGTGAAAGGACTGGAGTGGAGAGACAAAGCTGGTGAGCAGCAGAGGGGAGGGCACCCTGCACCCTCCTGTGGGGCACAGCCGTGGGCCCAGGCTGGGGAGCTCTGCAAGCTTTGGGCCTCATACTCCTATGGGCAGTGGATTTGCCCTACACAGGGTTGTGCCTATATGGCACTGTCTAGTCCGTGGGGTTCTTCTTTACGTAATGTTTGGAGGAGCCGCATACAGAACATATACACCTCGAGTGCCATACCAGAGGCTTCACCTGTCGCGTCCTTACCCTGCCCAGTTAAGCCATTCCTTGCCACTCAGATGCTCTTTTCTGCAGGCAGCTTCACTGGACCAGGCGCATTCTGCGGCTGCGCCCTTAGCCGTCCTGCCCCGAATCCCAGGTGAAAGGTGTTAGTCTGTACAAAGGAACGTCAGCGACCTAATCACAGCCTGGGATCTAAATGCTCCTAATCCCTCCAGCGGCAGCGTGGCAGCTGGCATTTATGATGGGCAAGAGTGGAATTCCAGCCCCATGGCGCTGAATACCCACATGTGCTCTGGGACGTGCTGACTGCCATGCTGTGAATCCCAGAAGTGGGTCCCAGAGGTGGGACTGTTGGAGAGCAATTGCAGCCCCAGTCCATCTGTGTTTCTGATTGTTTCAGGAAGTCCTCAGATATGAGGGGGTGGTACTCCCTGGCCAACCAGTCAAAAGTGTTAGTGTCACCGTGAGATAAACCTCTCTCCCAGACCACACCCTCTGATCCACCTCTTCCACTCCAGATCCAAAAAACCCAGATATCAGGTCTTGTCAAATGGCACCTGGACACACAAGCCGGAACTTGGACTGGCCGGGTGGCAACCCTAATCCTCCATGA
>NW_027057390.1:0-4000 GCF_011386835.1 Chrysemys picta bellii
GAATGGGGAGGGAGTAAAATGGGGCCTAGGTGTGGCCACGCTTCTGCACCCAGAAGTGTGCAAAGGAGACACCCCCACACACACTCTGGGCCCAGCTGGTGCCTCTCCACAATAGGGCCCTGCTCTTGGAGAGCCCGTAGGCATTACTATAATAAAAATCTTAAGTAACAGCTAGAGACTTACATTGTTTCTAAATGAAAGCTTAGATGCTGCAGAACAAAAAGGCATTAGAAAAAAGAAGCCAATATGCCAGGCCACCGCGGCCCATCCCACGCTGAGCCCTGGTTTAGTCCAGTCTAGTTTTAAATGTCTTTAGCCAACGTTTCTCAAACAGTGGGTCTTGACCCCAGATGATTACACAGAGCAATCAAGGGAGTCAGGAGGCATTGAAAATTGTATTATAACCTAAAGCAAAAATAATCTTGCTCCCCCACTCCCTGTACATCTTTACCCTTCAAAGTCAAATATTCTTGGCCAACCTCTCACAACACACGTGCAGGTGAATTTTGTAGGGCTAACGTTGTTAGCAATGACACATTTCTAACTCTTATAGTGAGTGTAAAGGCGAAATTCTTTGACTTTGAATAAGTGGCCAACCCGAAAACCACAGACTTAAGCAATGGGGCTTCCACCACTTCCCTTGGGAGGATGTTATCCTGGCTGTTCCACCCATCACGAGCTCCTAGCTGCTTTCCCATGCTGCTGACGGGGGCAAAGCAGGATATGTGAACTGAATCCTAATTGCAAGAGCATCAGCCAGTCCTATTCAGCAATATTTGGCTGGCTAATGTTCATGCTATCGGACAAATCTATTATTTGGTTGGCCCTATACAGTACAGCGAGTCCCGGTATTTCTTTGGGTCTGTGCTCATTCATGTCCAATCGGAGAGCACAAGATATTATTGTGTAATGAATCAATGACATTTATCCAAGAAATAAAGGGGGTAGAGGATGTGACTGGAGTCAGGAGAACTATCTTCTATTCCCAGCATTGCCAGTGACCTGCTGTTTGACTGAGCCAGTCACTTCAGCTCCCTGTGCCATGGTTTCTCCAGCCATAAAAATGGTGGTAATAATACCGGCCCACCTTTAAAAGCCATTTGGAGATCCTCCCCTGAAAAACTCCATAGAAGTGCAAAGGAGTCTCATTCTGGGTCTCTCTTATTTTGTTTTTGTTTTTTAAGGAATCCCCAATTTGATTCTGATTTTGATCACACCAATCTCTCTTGCTTTGAGAGTCAGTGACTTATTTCACCAGCATCACAGTTTCCTTCACTTCTCCCCTGCTCAAGCAGGATATAGATGTCTAGCCCTATTCAAAACAAGCGGTGGGAATCAAACCAATCAAGCCAACAAACAAAAGATAACCCTACCCAGAGCAGAGATATCTTACCCCAAAAAGGGAGATGTGCCAGTGACGCCAAGCTTTCCATAGGAACTTCGCTATTGCTCATTGATTTTAGCTGGAAGGAGCCCAGATACCACGGTGATGGGCAGCAGTATACAACCCCAAGACAGACAGACCGTGTCCTTTCTTTGGTTTAAATGAACTGTCTTTTGGGCACCAATCAGTCCATGAATGACACCTCAGGGCGCGTTCGTTCCCCTTTAACCAGCAATGGCAGTAATTTCTGTCTTTCTGTCATTCTTTCTTTTTTATTAGTCCCAGATATCTCGTGCATGGAGACTATTTGGGAGGCGGATGAAAGTGGACGTGAGCAGCATGGCTGTGCTATGGAGGGAGCCATGCTCTTGCTGGAATCATGGAGAAATACTGTTGACTACTTCAATAGTAACAAAGAGGTATAAACCTTCTCCATCTAATCTGTAAACTAGTGTCCCCTCACGCTGTCCGTCCCACCTGACCCAGCCTGGGACATCCCAGAAGGTTTATCACATAGGGTCTGACTTCTCTTCAAACCCTTTGCCTACAGCACTCAACCTTTCTTCTTTCACTTACTCCAGACAATCCAGCCTCTGGATGCTTTTCTCCTATTATACATATTAGGTGCCTTCTCCAGATACATCCCACAAACTCTTTGGTGATCTCATGCCCCGTTTGTCAGTGGTATCCTTGATTTGCAGGGATTTCCCACCACTCTGTGCTAGTTTCAGTAGATTCTTGCCCGGCTACTCCCCTGCCTCACACTATCTGTTGGACTCAAGGACGAGACATTTCCACCCAAGGTCTCCCCTGGCGACTGCTACTCTCTCAGGGCTGGTCTACACTGGGGGGGGGATCGATCTAAGACACGCAACTTCAGCTACAAGAATAGCTACGAGAATAGCGTAGCTGAAGTCGACATATCTTAGATCGATTTACCTCGGGTCCTCACAGCACGGGATTGACGGTCATCGACTCCGCTTCCGCCTCTCGCTCTGGTGGAGTTCCGGAGTCGACAGGGAGCGCGTTCGAGGATCGATTTATCGCGTCTAGACGAGACACGATAAATCGATCCTCGATAGATCGATTACTACCCGCCGATCCGGCAGGTAGTGAAGACGTACCCTTAGATCTTCACTGACAAAACAAATGGGTCCAGCTTTGTCGCTTATACACATGGTGTCAAGGCTGAATCCCTACTCTGGCACTTCGAGTGCAGAAGGTGGAGGCTGGCAAGGATTTAAAAAAGCAATACCTGCCACTCCAGGCTTGTATTACACTCCCAAGGTTACAGCTTTTCTCTGACCTTGTCTTGGTAAACGCTGCCACCACCCAAATGCAAAAAAACCCCTTGGACCCAGGAAGGAGCACTTGGGAATTCTTCCCTGTGGGGTATCCTCAAGCCCTTTCAAATCCCGCCCCCTCCCTGCCCCTGGGGAAGAGGTGAGAAAGAAAACAAAGGAAATCTGCTGTTGCCACCAGTTAATTAAACAACATGCACAAACCTCTTAGGACACCAAAAATCCAATTCTGTTCTTAAAAAAGATAAATTTTGTTAAAAACAAAAAGGAAGAAAGTACATCTGGAACTTAGGCTTTTTGCTAGATCTTAAAAGAAAACAATTACAAAAATTAAGCATCAAGATAGCTCTGTTGAGGTTCAGCTTCAAGGTTACAAGCAAAACAAAAGTATCTGGGGTTAGCACAGAGGAGATCCACAAGCCAAAATAAAGAAATAAACCTGATCGCGTCTAGTTAAACATTCCCTGCCCAATGATTTTTCTCGGTATGGAAGATGAATTTTCATACCTGGTTGCAGCCTTACACAGAATTGCTGCTCCGTGTCCTGTCTCCAGAGAACAGACACAGACAAAGAGAAGTTTTTTCCCCATTTTAAAAAGTTTTAGCCCTCCATTGGATCTTTTGGTCAGGTGCCCACTCCTTTTCCTTTAGCTGGGGAACTTTGTTAACCCTTTACAGGTAAAGCAGCAGAGAACAGCCACCAAGAGGGACTTTATAGCTAACTGGCTGGCTGGGTGTTCATAAAAGGGAGCCCCCCCTTCATTTATTACACATGGTCACGCTACATCTGGCTACTTGTCCTACAGAAAACAGGCCCTGTGTGGAGTCCTCCACATGGAGTCCCATTGCTGTTCTGCTTGTTCTCCTTGATCCAACCCTTCTCTGAACAAGTAGCTCACACAGTCAGGTCCTACACAAGCCAACATTCTGCTGGAAGCCATCAGAACCTTCTTAGACTGTCAATTCTTGGGAGCTGGGCCTGTGTCTTCCTTTGTTTGCAGACAGAGCCCAGTATATTGTAGGTGCTACCCGGATACATCATCATCCTCAACTCACCACGATTTCTGCTCCTGACTATTCATTGTTCTGCAACATTGTTAATTTATCTACCAGGTGTTCCGTGTGGAGGGGTTTTGAATGAAGGTAGAATATTCTACCCGATGATGTTCTCTATCTAAATCCCTTTCACCCTGATATATATTTTTTCTCATTTTGGTTTAGGATTTCATTGTGAAAAAAAGTCTCTTAAGACTCTTGTTTGTTCTCAGCAAGAGCATCGACTGGCATAACATGCCTGACTTTTTTATTCACAACT
>NW_027057391.1:0-4000 GCF_011386835.1 Chrysemys picta bellii
GAGGATGGCATGGCCTGCACCCTCAGCAAGTTTGCAGATGACACTAAACTTGGGAGGAGTGGTAGATATGCTGGAGGGTAGGATAGGAAAAAGAGGGACCTAGACAAATTAGAGGATTGGGCCAAAAGAAACCTGGTGAGGTTCAACAAGGACAAGTGCAGAGTCCTGCCCTTAGGATGGAAGAATCCCATTCACTGTTACAGACTAGGGACTGAATGGCTAGGCAGCAGTTCTGCAGAGAAGGACCTAGGTGTTACAGTGGACGAGAAGCTGGATATGAGTCAACAGTGTGCCCTAGTTGCCAAGAATGCTAACGGCATTTTGGGCTATATAAGTAGGGGCATTGCCAGCAGATTGAGGGACGTGGTCATTCTCCTCTATTCGACATTGGTGAGGCCTCATTTGGAGTACTATGCCCAGTTTTGGGCCCTACACTACAAGGAGGATATGGAAAAATTGGAAAGAGTTCATTGGAGGGCAACAAAAATGATTAGGGGCTGGAGCACATGACTTATGAGGAGAGGCTGAGGGAACTGGGATTGTTTAGTTTGCAGAAGAGAAGATTGAGGGGGGATTTGATAGCTGCTTTCAACTACCTGAAAGGGGGTTCCAAAGAGGATGGATCTAGACTCTTCTCAGTGGTAGCAGGTGACAGAACAAGGAGTAATGGTCTCAAGTTGCAGTGGGGGAGGTTTAGGTTGGATATTAGAAAAAGCTTTTTCACTAGGAGGGTGGTGAAGCACTGGAATGGGTTACCTAGGGAGGTGGTGGAATCTCCTTCCTCAGAGGTTTTTAAGGTCAGGCTTGACAAAGCCCTGGCTGGGATGATTTAGTTGGGAATTGGCCCTGCTTTGAGCAGGGGCTTGGACTAGATGACCTCCTGAGGTCCCCCCTGATATTCTGTGATTCTAAGGTGACCCAGATCAATGTTATCCAGAAACTGCAAATTCAGGAGAAAAAAGGTGGAACTAGATCACTAAAGTTTGGAGGAAAGTCCTAGTCCTGAGTTCTGTGACTGATTCTGTTGGTGTCTGTGTTTCTATTTCTTTGGCCCCTTGCTTCATATGGTCTCTGCTAGTATTGAGGCATGTTGTCTGTGTTCCTTTTCTAGGGCAGGTACCTTCGTCTCCTGGTAGGTGGTATGTATACAACTAGGGTCCTTAATCTTGCTCTCGAGTCCTTCATTGAGTGAAGGACTTCGTCAGTTTTTGCCAAAAAGAGCTTGTCCCTGTCGAAAGGTAGATCTTCCACTTTGTGCTGGAGCTCTCTAGGGATTCCTGAGGAATGCACCCATGATGCCCTTCGCATTACTATGGGACAAATTAAAGAGGTTTTTTTAACTAAGATCTTACTTCTATATTAAACTAAGACTAACTAGAGTTAATTAATCTAACTTAACAAGCTAACGGCCTCTGTCTCAAGCCGAGGACGGTTGAGAAGGAACTGAGGAGCACGCTGGCAAAACACAGAAAAGCAAAACAAAAAGCCCCTCCCGCCCCCCAAAAATCCAACCAAACATAAATGGTCAGCCATTCTGGAAGAAATGCTGGTGAAAAAACTTCTTTGAACAAAGGATTCTAGTTTGTTGTTAGATAGAAAACATTTAAGACTTCATACTTCTGTTTGTTTGTAACCATTTCTTTCCCTGTTACTTCTATTTGATATCTCTTAAATCTATGTTCTTTTGTTAAACTTGTTTTAGTTTTACCATAGACCAACTCAAGGCTTTGATTAAAGTTGAGGTTTGTTAACTCCAGTTAAGTTAATAAGCTGCAGTGTGCTGTTAATTTTTTTTTAAAAGGAGCAGTGAACTTCATAAGGTTTTGTGGGTGCTACAGTAAGAGGGGCTGAGCACTGCAGAGAAAGATATTTTGGGAACATTTGGGAAGATGTGGGTGTCACCCAGCAAGGAATCCAGGGTCAGGCTCTTTTGTTGTGAATAAACTCTTGGTTTCAGGGCTCTGAACCAAAACTGCATATTAGAGAGGCACCCAGGGTTACAGAGTAGGTAGTGATAAAACCCCTTCCTGGTTGGTGTTGCATCCCTGAGTAGGTATGCCAGAGTTCTGGAGCCAAAATGACTTCTGCAGCCATTACTACAGCTGCAGAATCTATGTAGTCCAAAGCAGCCTGAAGAGCAGATCTACTCACAAGATGCCCTTCAGACATCAGAGCCTTCAATTTATCCTTCTCATACTGTGGAAGCTTGTCCACAAATTTTCTCATTGACTCCCAGATGATGTAATCATATTTAGAAGTGCCTGGTGGGTAGATATGCACTTTTGTAGACTCAAAGTAGAGTACACTTTTCTGCCAAATAAATCTAGCTTCTCTGTCTCTTTGTTTTGATGTGGTGCGGAAG
Source organism: Chrysemys picta bellii (assembly GCF_011386835.1). NCBI lineage: Eukaryota > Metazoa > Chordata > Testudines > Emydidae > Chrysemys > Chrysemys picta. The sequence continues at coordinate 2,363 of NW_027057391.1, forward strand.
TACTCCGGGCACTATCATTTGTTCATGACCGTGACTACCAGGGAGTCTGGGTGGGATGCAAATAAAACTGCTAATAACGCTTAGAGTTAATATGCTAGCTTTTTCAGTTCTTTTTGTTGTCATGAGATTGGCTGGAATCTGCCACAGTGTGGCAGGCTATAAACTGTCTTGTTAATAGGCACTGCTACACTGCCTGGTCCTGAAGTCAGTTTTCAAAATCATCGGGTAGTGGGATTGAGAATTCTGGAACAAGGGCCTCATCATGACTATTATAGACTGAAAAGAGGCAATAATTCCTCTTGTTGAGATGAATCTTCAGGGTGGGCTTAGGTCTTCAGGCTGGACAGAAGCCAGCTCAAGATGGTCCAATTATTGTGAGACCCATGGAAGCAATGGATCCTCCAAAAGAGACAGAGGTGGAGGAGATCTATGTTTGGAATGGATAGTCAAATCTATCTTTGTCGATTGAGGGACTTCCCAGGCTGTCCTATGAGGCCAGCATGGGGATGGCATAAATGACCAGTGAGATGAGCTCCAAGGACATCTCTCATAAATGTCTTTAAGTCTTCCTAGAATGAAATCTCAAATGTCTATCAGAAAAGTAAGGCCAATAACAAGGTCTCCTCGACCTGCTTTGTGATGATCCTCTGCTATAATCTTCAGCCTCGTTCTTCACTTTCTGGTCCAGTGTTTCTCCAGTTTGGGGGCCATTTTCACTTGGATTCGTTTATATTTTCACATTCTCCATTGCCCAACTTTCCTCCAAGCTCCAATTATCTAGTGCCCACATTGTTTTCTGCTGGATTTGCCGTTTCTAGGTCAAACTATATCTACATTAAATAAACCTTTTTCTGGGAAAATTTATCATTGCATGTTTGTACCACTTGCTTACATCCTCCAATACAATACATAATTAAAATGATATTGCTGGTAAGATAAATTAAGCCAGCAAATTATATGAAAGGGAAGTAAAATACATTAATACCAGGCAAAACCTTGGCAGTGTGTTACCTTATCTCTAATAAATTATAATTATCGATAATGACTACATAAACATATAAAAAAGCTTATCATTAGCAATCCTTCATTTTAGTGTTATAGTTCAGTATGTGTATACTATCTTCCCCTTTAATCTATTAGAAAGGGGATTTCTGGAGAGGACATTATGATTCTTTAATGACAACATTTCTTATCTTCTGCAACTATGCATTTGTCACGGGATTTTTATTTTACTCAAAGTCCAAAAACTTTGTACTTTTGTATGGCCAAGTCTTATCAACATTTTTCTTGTTACAGATTTTAGGTCCTTTGTTTTGGGGGCTTTGGTTGTCAGTTAATTTTAATGGTACCCCAACAAGTTATTATAATCGAAGAGACTGTCAAACAAGAGGGATTGTTTTTCCTTCTTCAAAACTTTCTCCAGCTAACTGGAAAGGGAATAAGGGACATTGTTAAAATGAACACCTTATTTAATGCTTAACATTTCAAATGCTTTAAGTTTTTTCTGCTTTTCTTTTATTGTTGATAAAATGAAGAATGTCCGTGAACTATTCCCACTGCTAGCAAAAGTCTCTAATCAATGGCGCTGGAGCGCACCGCCACCTGAAGTGGAGCACCCACAGGGACACACATCTCAAA
>NW_027057392.1:0-3999 GCF_011386835.1 Chrysemys picta bellii
CCAGTGGTCATGGCACTGGCCTGGGACTTGGGAGCCCTGTGGTCAAGTCCTTGCTCTGCCACAGACTCCCCGTGTGACCTTGGGCAACTCCCTTAGCCTCAGGGCCTCAATCCCCAGCTGCCCAGCCAGGGTCAGAGCACTGCCCTGCCCCCTGGGGGTGCATGAGGGTAAATGCATTAAACTGGGAGGTGCTCAGCTCCTGCCATCATGGGGCTCAGATCAGTACCTTACCTGACTAAAAGGCACCAACAGCATGTCAGCTGCTCCCTGTTTCTGCTGTCCCCCGAGCACGGCCTTCCCACGGGCACGCTTGCCATTTTTTGAGTCTCCGCCTTTTCCCTGCTCCTCTTGCTGTGACCCATCTTTAAGGTGACCATATTTCCCAAAGGGAAAACAGAACACCCCGTGGGGCTGGCCTGAGCCCCTCCTCCTCCCCCCCCCCCCCCCACGGGGCTGCCTCGAACCACTCGCCTGAGTCCCTCCCCCCATGTGGGGCTGGCCTGAGCCGCTCACGCGAGCCCCCCTCCCTGTGCAGAGGGTAGGCAGGGCTGGGGCGAGCAGCAAAGCACATACGGGATAGGCCGACTATTTCCCAAAGGCTGGGGCCAGCGTCGCTGCTCACCCGAGCCCTGCCTGCCCCCCGCTGGATCCCGGCCTCCCCCCCACGTTCCTCTGCACCCCACTTTCTTGACAAAACTGGGTGTTTGTCCCGTTTGCCCTTGGAGACAAATGCCCACTTTTGCCAAAAAAAAGTCGGGACGCCCGGGACATGGCTTAAAAAAGGGACTTGTCCCAGCCGAAACGGGACGTAGGGTTACCCTACCCATCTTCCTCAGTATGGCGCCATTGAGCACGTGGCCGGCTGGGTTTGGCCAGGGCTGACCGACGCTGTGGCTTTGCCCTCTCTGCATCTCCCTTTCTCCTCTCCCCGCAGGGCAAGCGTGTGATCGGGGAGGACGGCGCCGAGGGCTACAGTGACTTGTTCCAGGAGAACGCCATGCTCCAGAAGGAGAACGCCACCTTGCGCATGTGGGTGAAGGCCATGCAGGAGGCCATTGATGCCATCAACAGCGAGGTCACCCACCTGATGAGCCAGGAGGCCAATTTGATACTGGCCAAGGCAGGTGAGCATGGGCACCTCCGGAGAACGTGTATGCGAGGTGGGGCATGCGGATCGGTCCCACGAAAATTACAGTCACCCCAGAGCTCAGGTCCAAGGGCAGCTGAGTGGCAGCCCAGCTCCTAGGTGTTTCTGATCTAGTCCGTGATCCTAATTCTGTCCCTCCAGGTGACGGCAACGAGGCCATCGGCGCCCTGATCCAGAACTACATCCGGGAGATCGAGGAGCTCAGGTGGGCGTGGGTCACGTTCTCTCCTTCCGCCCGTCTGGGGGGGCCACGTATCGCGTGCAGCTTGAGAGGACCTGCAAAGAGGCAGTGCGGGCTAGCCGGGGGGCTGCTGACCTGGGGCTCTGGAGGCCCAGATTCCCGCTCTGGCTCTGCCGCTCCCGGCTGGGTGACTGGTGCCGCGGGCACTGGGTTCAAATGGTAGGCTGGCATCGCAGCTCTGCCAATGACCTTGGGCAAGTCACTTCCCCTCTCTCTTGCCTTTGGTCTGATGCGACCATTTAGATTGTCGGTGCTTTGGGGCAGCGCCCGTCTCACGGGTGTGTGCAGCACCTGGCACAACAGGGCCTCGATCCCGTCTCTCTCGGTGCTGCTGAAATATAAATAAAAGCCCCACATTCGAGATGGAAATGTCTCCATCCTGTAGGGCGTCCTGTCCGGCCCTTGTGCTCCCAAGCTTTCTCTGGAGCCTTGGCTGATCCAGACTTAAATGCCTCCCAGGGGTGCATTGAAATGCAGTCTGATAGCTAGTGCTGCTCATATGTGGATTTCGTGCTGGAGAAACTGACAACCCTGGAGACAGGAATCCCCTCGCTCGTTCTGGGCCAGATTCTCAGCTGGTGTAAAATCAGCGTTGTCCCACTGGGGTCCCTGGAGCAATGCCGATTTACGCCCCTCCCGCTGAGGATCCAGACCCCGTCCGTAATGCTAGAAAACAGAGGTGCCCCACCGTGTCTAGCGCAGCCGCTGCTGAAGATTAACCCTTAGGCTGCCATGTCAGCGTATCACCGTGGCTGTTGAGAACTGGCTGTCGGCCATAGGGTTGCTTCTCTCCCGTTAGCGTTCAGACCTGGTGGGAAGCCCTGGGGCCTTTGTGACGTGGCCTGGGCTGCATTGCCATCTAAGTGAAGGCACTAAATCCATGAAGTGGCATCTGCTGTGACTCTTTGCTCCCACGAGAGGCATGCAGATGGTTAGTGGTGGCCATGCCAGCTTTCCTTCCCTGCGATGTCCTTCTGCAGCACCCCTCCCCGGGAGCAGAGCCCTGAGCCCCTTTGTCCGAGCTGAGCGAGGGCAGTTTAGTTTCCAGGCACACACTCTCCTGGTCACCCCTCCTTAGAGGTTGGGGGGAGGGGGTGTCTTTTCCCCTGGGGTTTTTGGACATCTGCCCAGGGCAGCAGATCTCCGTAACCAAAAGCCCCTCCGATCCCCAGGACAAAGCTCTTGGAGAGCGAAGCCATGAACGAGTCGCTCCGCCGGAGTCTGTCGCGGGTCTCCTCCAGGCCCCCGTACTCCCTGGGCTCATCTCCAGGCCCAGGCCTGGGGGCACTCAGCAGCCCCGTGGTCTCCATGGAGGCAGAGGCCACCGAAGTCCTCCGGCGGGCCAAGCAGGACCTGGAGCGGCTGAAGAAGGAGACCAAGCAGCGGAGGAAGAGGTGATGGCCAACTCCTTGCTGGGAACAGAGGGGGGGGGTCTGTTCTGGGTGCTCCCACCCCTGGCTCTTCATTATTATGGCAGGACCATAGTTATTGGGATGCCCACTTCTCCCTTGGCTTCCAGCCCTGGCACCCTCCAGCCCCCATCAGCCCTGCTGGTCCAGACATTGTCCTGCCCCATCCCTGGGAAGCCAAAGCCATACAGCAGAGAATCAGGACTCCTGGGTTCTTTTCTCAGCTCTGCCTCTGACGTGCCACATGACCTTGGGTGAGTCCCTTCCCCTCCTTGTGCCTCAGTCTCCCCATCTGGTAACACTTGTGCCTCAGTCTCCCCATCTGGTAACACCGTCTCTCTGGAGGGCAGTGAAGCTGGGTTCCTGAAGGGCTCTGAGATGGAGGGTGTTGGGGATGTATGGTCTAAGAGGACCATGTGCCAGGGCTCCCCTGTCACCGCGGTTCATCCCGTCTCTTCCTGGCAGCCCGGAGAAGGAGGCCTTTAAGAAGAGGCCAAAGCTGCAGCAGGAGAACGGGGAGGAGACGGACGAGAACGAGGAGGTGCGAGAGGCTTCCCCCGTGGAGTGGGTGGTGGGAGCCCGATTGCTAGCCAGAATGCCAGTGGCCTTCTCTGTGCCTCGCCCGTGGTTGGGGCAGCTGTGTCCTGCCGCACCCAGGGAGGTGGGGCAAAGCCCAGCCTGTCTGTGGGAATCGCAGGGGATCCGGGGGGCAGGGGCAGGGTCCATGACCACCCCCCCGTAGGGCAGCCAGTCTGCTGCTGTTTGGCCCCGCCTAGGTGTGGAGAGTGGGAGCAGGGCATGGCCGAGGATGGTGGGTAAGACAGTCCCCTCTGCCCCCTGGCAGTGCCCTGTGCCATCTGACACCCTGGCAACAGGTGGGGCAGGACAACTAGCCACAGGCCTTTCCATGCAGCTGGGCTTTGTCCTGTGAACTGTGTCCCCTCTGCCCCAGCCGTTCCGGAGGTTCTCATCAGGTCCTTCATTTTCAGCTGCCATCTCAGCGGGGAGGGTCGGGGGAGCTCCCCAGACATGGCCCACTCCCTTTGCACACAGGGATCAGCCCTGCCCCTGGCCCCGGGTCAAACGTCCTCTCTCCTGCCTCTGCCTGGCACTGGTTTCCGAGGCAATCGCTTTAATTCACCCACATCTGGGGGTGGCGGATGGGGAGAGGCCTGAGCCCCTGCGACGATAAGAGAGGGGCC